>NC_064931.1:849139519-849442549 GCF_023897955.1 Schistocerca gregaria
AATCTCATCGGACGGTAGGGTGAACACTACTAGCGATTACGTAATGTAAATGCATCTAGTTGTCTTCCAGATCATCAACTTTTCCTATCCCACATGGTTAGCAATCGGGAAGGTCTTATTGTCAGGTAGCTCTTTGAGGCACCTCCCGGGGAGCAGTCAAAAGCCTGGACAGAAGGATGTTAATTACGGTTCCTCTGTATAGAGCCCAAACAGACACATACAGAAGTAGACCGGAGAAAACCACTGGAAAGGCTGAGTCGTCGTGTATGCCGAGAGGAGCTAACTACCCGCTTGTTGGCCGATGGGAGTGGTTCAAGCTGTAATTTTGTGAACAGTTCAGTTATGTAAGTTAGAGTAGTACTTACTTATGGTTTCACTAGAGAAGTAGTAAATTCAAGGGTATATGAATGGAAACTGGGAGCGGCCGTCACGGACTTGACATCCTTCCAAGAACCTCACCGCCACTCCAAATTAATAATGCGGACAGTCTTTCACTTCTCCTTCATTTCCTCTTCCCTCTATCCATCTTCGATTCTCGTAGTTAATAGATTTTTTTGTTTCATTATTTCAATAGTTATGGAATTTTATTTGTTTTCATAATTGTTATTATTTTACAAAGTTTTCAGTGAGTTGCAGAAAGAAAAGAACAAAAGCCCACCTCCACGTGGCGAGACACGAGCAACGGGGTGAGTGGAGTCGGGTGGCGGGGTATTACTACACTACCGCCTCAGACGCCAACCCAGTCACAGCGGCCAAGAGGCACTCACAGACCCACCATAATCAGTCAGTGGGTTGGGTCACTAAACAAAGCAGCAGGAGAAAAAAAAGTGTTCACAGTCATATTGAAAATCTTCGTTAAGAGTTTGTTACGGCGAAGCTATCCATTTTCATCAGAGGTGTTAACAGTCGAGAAGAGCTCCTGGAGTTGTTAGCAGCAATGAATAACATTCGTAGCAGCGTTGAAGGAAGTGTAGAAAATACTGGTTTATCATGGTATCTGTTAGTTTCTATTCTAGAGACGGCGATCCTGCTATGTTGTAAATAAATCAGGACTCGAAGTGCAACTGAATGAGAAAATGAAAAATCTTCCAGTACCAAGTAAAATCAGAGGTGTTTTCCGCATCAATTCAGCAGGAAAATGCATGTGCAGAGAATGTCACTTTCAAAAATGTAATGAGAGCAGTTCGTGCAGTTAATAATACATGAGAACATGGACTTCAACAGCGCCAGTTATCGAAATTTCTTGAAGATATTCACAGCTATCAGAGAAGTTTGCCTCATTACAATAAACTGTACTGCCTTAGTTGGAACTAGTTGTCAAATCGATTACTTTTTTTCTTTTTAACGAGACTGATATGTTAATGAAAACAACAAAGTATGTGTTCGTGTACTGAAACAGTCTTCATGGGAAAGTGATCTTGCATTCTTTACCGATACAAACAGCCATCCACGCTACTTAACGTTTCACTGTAAGAACCTTTTGATAGCGCAACCCATCGGTTACATACAGGGTGGTCCATTGGTCGTGACCGAGTCAAATATCAACAACTAAACTTGTCTAGCTTCAAGGGGGAAACCAGATGGCGCTATGGTTGGCCCTCTAGATGGCTCTGTCATAGGTCAAACGGATATCAACTGTGTTTTTTTTAAGATATGAACCCCCATTCTTTATTACATATTCGTGTAGTAGGTAAGGAAATATGAATGTTTTAGTTGGACCACTTTTCTCGCTTTGTGATAGATGGCGCTGTAATAGTCACAAACATATGGCTCACAATTTTAGAGGAACAGTTGCTAACTGGTAGATTTTTAAATTAAATTACAGATCGTAGGTACGTTTGAACATTTTTTTTCGGTTGTTCCAATGTGATTCATGTACGTTTGTGGACTATCATTTCTGAGAACACATGATGTTACAGCGTGATTACCTGTAAATACCACAGTGATGCAATAAATACTCAAAATAATGTGTGTGTGAAATCTTATGGTACTTAACTGCTAAGGTCATCAGTCCCTCAGCTTACACACTACTTAACCTAAATTATCCTAAGGACAAACACACACACCCATGTCTGAGGGAGGGCTCGAACCTCCGCCGGGACCAGCCGCACAGTCCATGACTGCAGAGCACTAGACCGCTCGGCCAATCCCGCGCGGCTCAAACTGATGTCCGTCAACCTCTGTGTATTTGCAATACGTGTTACGACATTCCTCTCAACAGCGCGTAGTTCGCCTTCCGTAATGTTCGCACATGCATTGACAATGTGCTGACGCATGTTGTCACGCGTTGTCGGTGGATCACGATATCGAACATCCTTCAATTTTCCCCACAGAAAGAAATCCGGAAACGTCAGATACGGTGAACGTGCAGGCCATGGTATGGTGCTTCTACGACCAATACACCTGTCATGAAATACGCTATTCAACACCGCTTCAACCGCACGCGAGCTAGGTGCCGGACATCCATCATGTTGGAAGTACATCGCCATTCTGTCATACAGTAAAACAACTTGTAGTAACATCGGTAGAACATTACGTAGGAAATCAGCATACATTGCACCATTGAGATTGCCATTCATAAAATGGAGGTTAATTATCCTTCCTCTCACAATGCCCCACTATACATTAACTCGCTGAGGTCACTGACGTTCCACTTGTCGCAGCCATAGTGGATTTTCTATTGCCCAATAGTGCATACTATGCCGGTTTACGTTACCGCTGTTGGTGAATGACGCTTCGTCGCTAAATATAACGCGTGCAAAAATCTGTCATCGTCCCGTAATTTCTCTTGTGCCCAATGGTAGAACTGTACACGACTTTCAAAGTTGTCGCCGTGCAATTCCTGGTGCATCGAAATATGGTAGGGTGCAATCGATGATGATGTAGCATTCTCAATACCGATGTTTTCGAGATTCGCGATTCTCGCGCAATTTGTCTGCTACTGATGTGCGGATTAGCTGCGACAGCAGATAAAACACCTACTTGGGCATCTTCATTTGTTACATGTCGTGGTTGACGTTTCACATCTAGTTGAACACTTCCTGTTTCCTTAAATAACGTAACTATCCGGCGAACGGTCCGGACACTTGGATGATGACGTCCAGGATATCGAGGAGCATATATAGTACACGCCCGTTGGTCATTTTGATCACAATAGGCATACATCAACACGATATAGACCTTTTCCGGAGTTGGTAGACGTTCCATTTTAATACGGGTAATGTATCACGAAGCAAATTCCGTCCGCATTGGCGGAATGTTACGTGATACCACGTACTTATATGTTTGTGACTATTACAGCGCCATCTATCACAAAACGAAATAAGTGGTCCAACTAGAACATTCATTTTTCTTTACGTACTACACGAATATGTAATAAAAAATGGGGGTTCCTATTAGAAAAAACGCAGTTGAATTCCGTTTGGCCTATGACAGTGCCGTCTAGCGGGCCGACCATAGCACCATCTGGTTTCCCCCTTCAAGCTAGACGAGTTTCGTTCTTTGTAGTTTTTTCGTTTGATGCTTATTTCGTGAGATATTTGGCCCGGTCACTATCAATGGACTACCCTGTATAAGAGCTCAAAATGAATTTGTCACTCTGGGAAGACTGAACTGCATGAAGAAGACGCAGTTCATTTTCCAAAATTGTCTTCATCAAAAGGTGGTGGTATTAAGAGATTTCGAACGCTGTCTGCCTATTCTGCGCAATCTAGTGGAAATTATCCAATTCTGATTTAATAATGCGACAACTCTACAGAGTGATTTTCATCTTCTTTCCTAAAATTATTCAGTGAATATTGATGACAGTCGCCTTGTTCTGCAACCAGAAGTAAATGGTGCGACAGGGAATGTAATGACAAGTTCCATAAGAATAGAAACGGTGTAGACATTTATAAGCATTTAACTCAGGATCCATTTCCTCAACGAAAAGTGGTGGCTACAGACGTAGTATCGATGTTTCAATCCAACTACGTCTGTTAACAACTGTTTTCAACAATGAGGAAGAATAGCACACATTTCAGAAAATCATTTTCTAACCTTAGCTTAAAGTGCACGCTACATCTGGAATGCACAAGGGGAAAAAAGAGTAAAAAGATCGAGATTGATCAAAACAATCATGACATGCATGATGTACGATTAAGAAATATGAGAAACACGTATGTACTTAATAATGAAATAATGTGGCAGCATAGAGTTTTAATTTTTTTGTTTAAATTACAGAAGTGAAACCTCATTTACAGTGACATACAGACTTCTGCTTGCAAAATTAATTAGCCTGAGTAATATGCCGTGCACCCTCTCAAGTCTGCACACGGCTCGAGACTCCCTACCTTCTGCTACGACGATGGAGGGTACGGTACAGCAGCTCGAGGGCCTGCACTCTCCGCCTACTCGCGGACCATGTCGGCTGTGTAGCTCCGGTCTAATAAGGGAATGGGTCAGTCTGCCATGTCGAAATCTAGACCGAATTTTTTCACACAGGAATATAACACTGAAAGAAATGTACTGTCAAAATTTTGGCTGCCGAGGCACACTGCAAGTATTTTAAGTAATATGTTGCATTTACCAATATTTACCGCACAAAGATCCACTTGTAACAGCGGTTTGTAAGGACCTTACTGCTGAGCGCGTTAATCGGCGAATGAGCAGACGCAGCCGTGACAAGACAATGTAGTACCGCGTAGCGTGCAGTTCCAAGTGCACAAACGCCAATTTTAAGCGTTTAAACCATACCAAAAATATCGCAAATCATTAAGTTTTTAATGACTTGCAGTTCATATCTATAGCTTAACTTTTGCAGATGTACAGGGTGTTTCACTATAGACTGACGAGTTCAAATTTTAATAGCGCGAACTAAAAATATAGCGACGGTGGTGCCATCTATTTGTAGTGGGGAGTGTCAAGGGTCATCCCATATACAGGTCAGTAATCATGTAGTACTGGTCAGAGCAATATCCTGAGTTCGCGACAGAGTGCTTATTTTCGCTACGGCAAACCTGGCGTAAGAATTTCAAGATTCAGCACGATATTAATTTTTGGTCGCGACATGCCACATATCCAGCCAGATCTTACAAGTGCTCCGTGAATCGTTTCGTAACGGAATAAATTGCAAACGTGCTAGTGTCGAATGGCCGCCTCACTCGCTTGATTTGGCCGTACCAGACTTCAGCTATGGGGTTATTTGAAGACGAAAGTGTACTCCGAACGGCCGAGAAGCTTGCAACAGTTAAAAGATCTAATTCACGATGACATTTCCAGAATTCCTCCAGCAGTTACGAAACATGGCTTCAAAAACTGGGTGGAAAGCCTAGATAGTCATTTGTCCAATGTAGTATTTTAGAAGTAAACTTGAATAAATGTAGTGCCTCGTTTAAAGCGATCAACTTTGTTTGGTCTGCATGTTTTTCATATTTGAAATGGTCAAAATGTTGTGAAACACCCTGTAATCGTTACACAGGTGACTAGTAGAAGAAAGAAAATCAGCGGTGTGTTTCATGTTACATTACTGATGATCAAGAGGAACTTGGTTGACACGAAATATTTTATAAAAACTCCTGTAGCACAGTTATAACGATAATTTTAAAATGATGTATATTTTACTAACAACGATACAGTTCCTTGGTTATTCCCTTAGTCGTCACAAAAATGCAGTGTTTACTGGATGACAAAAACAAACAATTTCCTTACACAAGGCACACCTGATAAAATAAAAATTGATGCATTCGGCCACCTCACAGTAATTACTAGTTCTATTAAGACAAAATTGGTATGCAGGCTGAAATGGTCCTGTTCTTTGCTCTGCATATTGTGCTGCATACCAGGGCCGGCCAGGGTGGCCGAGCGGTTCTAGGCGCTACAGTCTGGAACCGCGCGACCACTAAGGTCGCAGGTTCGAATCCTGCCTCGGGTATGGATGTGTGTGATGTCCATTGGTTAGTTAGGTTTAAGTAGTTCTAAGTCGTAGGGGACTAATGACCTCAGAAGTTAAGTCCCATAGTGCTCAGAGCCATTTCAACCATTTTTTTTTTTTTTTTGCATACCAGGCATACCTGATTAAATTCGTAAAACTTTGTGATGCAAACTGACATGGCTGAAATTTAATAGTACTGTTCTGTCAATAAACTGATGACAAACAGCTATTGGAAATTGTTCTGTCCGACAATTTTTGGAAAAATTTATTTATGGGGATGGTGAATCACGGTATTACTTCCGGTTGCATTCCGAATAATATTAACAATCTTTTCGTTAATCTTCTAAGGGGAGAGGGGTGTTTAGGTCCGACAAAAGGAATGAATTATTTTCTGCGAATGGTAAGGAGACTTATGGATGTAATATTGAAACACATTCTCTCCCATTTTTCCCGATTTTTTTTACTTTGATTACTAGATTTTTGTTACTAAACAGTCGTTTTTCTTTAATTTTTGATACTAATTTCCCTTCTGTGCATGAAGAATGATATTGAACTGGGGAAATACTGATACTTACCACTGGCGTTCTTCTATACGAATGTCTCATAGCATTCAATGACTGCAAAGTCTGTCTTTTTTCACTCGAAATGATAAAGTCCGTTTTGCACACAGTTCTTTCACGGAACCTGAGTGACTGGTTTTAAACACAGATTTTAGGTGTTCACAACAAGCTCCGTCTTATGTCAGCTACGAGTTTCTCTTCATATTACCTATTAATGACATGTCTAGACGTTTACCCGAGGTAAACTTCGTAAATTCGTGGCTTCCTTGGCCATAGAATTTCCTGAATCTCTTTAACTAAGTCGAACAAGCCTGGAAATCAGTAACGTTCTTCTCAATTGCAATTGAGAGGACCCAATGTCATAGGTCTTCCTCGGTAAGGGTGCGCTGACTCTGTCGAGCTGTTGTAAATCTATAGAATAGTTTTTTTCCTCACTTTTATGAGTTTCATATAGGCGCATATTTCTTAGTTCACTTAAATCTTTCTTCCATTTATACTATTCACGTTCAGATTACACGAAACGAAGCAGGCTTTGCTCACTGTTTGACTATAAGCGTTTTTTCCCTCCATCGTTTAACCAAAAAACGTACAGCCTACTTTGTCACTGAAAGCTGTTAATGTAACGTTAGGAGGTATAATATTTTTGATGCCTTTTCGCGCCGCTGAGCTGGTCGGTGTGCTGTCCTAATGCATCGACTGCCCACCCACCAGCTCAGTGCATCAAGAAGGCGCAGATCCGGGCGCCAATGGGAAGAGCAGGTAACGCCACCTCCAGGAAGTTAAGAGTTCAGCGACCCCTGTCAACGCTGGCTTAACCAGCCTTCCAGCGCTGGTCAGGCCTCAGTTCGGTCGCTGCCTTCCACAGCATCAGTAATGAGTCACAGAAAGAGGAGACGAGAAGTAATAGTGGGAAAAATAAATAATTGCATGTAGGAGGCTCAGGAAGCCACTTCATAATAAGAAGTGCAGTAACGTTTGTTTTCATTTTAGAAATAAAGTAACCTACCTATAAGGAAGTTTAATGTACAGATCATATTGGATTCCTGCCACCAGCCATCGCAACTTCTCTCCTTCCTTGTTTGTGTCGGTGGTGACTCACACAGTAGTCGATACAACATTCTGGACGCTAATTACCACAACTATCGTTCGAACCACAATTCATATACTCATGAGAGTTATTTCCTGTTTCTTAAAAGTATTGCACAATGTCTATCGAAATGTCGATACCATTCGAATGAATGTCCAAAAAATTAACTTGTGGATAACACACATGTAGGTCTCCAGAATCAGTAGGTGATTACGACTGTATACCGTGTTATTTTTTTACTTCGTCTTCGCAGAGTTGAAAAAATTAATTAAATTCCACATTTCTATGAAACCCTGGAACCTGAAAAAAAAAACAGATGTTGCTAGCAAGCACATACGAAGACAAAATAAAGAAAATTAATTCAATTTTATCTCCATTGTCAACACTTAGCGATATCACAAAGGCAGGTGCTAATTGTTATGGACATTAAATGAGTTGCAAATTCGAGCGAACAGAAACTGTGTACAATTGTGCCAGAGAAACTAGCAACGGAAGCTGAAATGCGTTGAGTATATTACGGTCGCGTTGTGCTCTGTTATCTGTTTCCCGATGCACCGTCAATCAAGGCTATACACATGCAGTGTTGCGTGTGCACTATCTACTACAGCTACGGTAGGGGTGTACATTTCACCAGCCACCTGACAAACTATGAAAGTGGCAATTTTAAACATTTGTTCAAAAAATATTTGCAGGCTGCCTTAGCAGTTAAAATTTTGACACAGTGTTTCTTTCTATGTGGTGGTGGTGGTGGTGGGTGTTGGGATGTTTCAGGAGGACTAAACAGCTAAGGTCATCAGTCCCCCATCTTTCTGTGTATTCTTGGTGTATAAAGAAAAAATTCAAGTCAGGTTCCGAAATGTCAGATTGAACCATTCCCTTGTAAATGATTTACTGGATTGGAATGCTAGACGTAAATAACATGCTACGGAATTTGTCTTCAATGCATAAGCCGCGCTGGATTAGCCGAGCCGTCTGAGGCGCTGCAGTTATGGACTGTGAGACTGGTCCCGGCGGAGGTTCGAGTCCTCCCTTGGGCATGGCTGTGTGTGTTTGTCCGTAGGATAATTTAGGTTAATAGTGTGTAAGCTTAGGGACTGATGACCTTAGCAGTTAAGTCCCATAAGATTTCACACACATTGGAACATTTTTCATTGCATAGAGCAACACTTCATCCATTGCTCTGCAATGCTAGTGGCGTTTACAAAACAGCCCATTTTACACCAAGATCATATGCAATGAGGGTTCCATAATGTATATAAATTCTTGTAGCTAAGGAGTATTTCAGTGTAGGACCCACATCCTCTATTTTATGACAATACTCATACATTGTGTTCAGTAGTGCAGGTTCTATGTCGCTGTTAATCTGTATTTTCAGCCCCATTTAAGATATAAACTCACTGGACATCCACGACATCGGCAGCTTATAAGAAAGTTTTGTACAGATGCAAGTTTTTTAAAAAATCTGATGGGGCAGTAGTTACGCACAGGTGTTTGTTACAAGGGTTAGTTTGATGTGCTTGTTCCCTGCTTCATCTGAGCTGTACAGAGGATGGTCGAGGGAATTTGTTAGCGACAATGTGTGAGTTGAAAATACTAACCGGTTTGTATTTGGTTTTGTGCACAACAAAATATCTGAATCAGGAGAGCAACATTTCTCTCCCAAGAGAAGGTGAGCGTATGCTTATTCGAGGTAAATGTCTAGCGAAATTTCACTCCACAGAGTGCTGATTTCTTCTCGAGATTCAGACACAGAATTCACGTGTATGACAATTCTGGTGGTGCAGTGGTTAACACATTGGACTCGCATTCACGAGGATGATGCTTCAAATCCCGTTCTGTAACAATGTTCTCTAGTACAAACAATCCTGCTAGAGGAGCAGTTTGCTTCTTCCTACGTGTATGCTACTCCGTGCTGTGTACTCGCTGCTGGTACACCGCATCCTAGACTCGTCCATCGCGGTGCTCACTGTCACAACACGAAGTATAAATGTCCTGGTGTTCACTGTATATTCCTTTACCCAGCAGCCGTTCGTCGTATTTTGTGGTGTCGCTTTGGCACTAACTTAGGTTATACCACACCTAGAACGACCGCTGTTTTCTAAAATGTTATATGTTTCTCATATCTACTACTAAGTGTAAAAAATATTACTAGCCTCTGTTTCTTGTTTATTTTCAGTGTCGCACCTGATGATAAGCATGTAATAGCCGAAACTGGTCGTAGCTTAAGTATTGGAAATAAAAAGAACCTTACAACTGAAGCGTTACGTTCAATCTCTGCTAGAGAGTTCTTTAGGGATACAAATAGATTCCGTACGTCTTAAGGCCTATCTTGAACCACGAAAGAGGGTGTGGACGGAGTGTAAACTGGTGAATAGACATGTGTTGTTTCCAAAATATGTCTGCGTGCTTACTGAATAATTTACTCACCACACAACGTTTCATGATGCAACCTATTCTACTGTCTACTCCTTCATTCAACGCGGAATGTAAGCCTTTAGTTGTCGGGAAAAAAATGCACAACACGTGCAATAGCAATTCTTCGAATCACGTTCTCAATTTGTGTCGCTTTCTTCCGAATATTTCATTACGTTCGAAAACAGTATATATTTTTCGAATTCTTACTGCAAATTTGATCCAATGTTAGTTTCATGTATAGTGAAAAACTCTCCAGCTTTTAGTTACAGATCATCCACTGAACGTATTTTATCCTGAAAGATACCTACGTGCTTCGCGATCTTGGGTGAAAAATTTGCTTCAACCGCTGCCAGCCTGCTGTTTACATCCACCTACGCTTAAAGGACCGTCTACTAATAATTTGTGAGAAATTTATGTTAGCCAAGCCTGCCTCTTGAACATCTGTGGACGGTGTCTGTTCAATACGTTGCAAGCGGAGGTGCGTTTCAAGAGGCTTTCTCACCGGTTTGGTTAGCACACTGGACTCGCATTCGGGAGGACGACGGTTCAATCCCGTCTCCGGCCATCCTGATTTAGGTTTTCCGTGATTTCCCTAAATCGTTTCAGGTAAATGCCGGGATGGTTCCTTTGAAAGGGCACGGCCGATTTCCTTCCCAATCCTTCCCTATCCCGAGCTTGCTCTCCGTCTCTAATGACCTCGTTGTCGACGGGACGTTAAACACTAACCACCACCACCACCATCACCGGTTTCATCATCTGGGAACCTGTAGCAATAGTTCACTTGCCGTACAGTCTCGACACTTACGATGTGCTAACAGAAAAATACTGCTAGACGCGAAAACCATTAATTAGAATAATATTGCCGGCTATTTTAAGCAGTCACATACAATTCGCCTAGAGGAGAGGGCGGACTAACATTTAATTTATATGTGATTTTGTGTGGATTCATTTAACAGAAGTTAAGAGCGCAATGGCACTTGTTTCGACGTGGCAGTAGACTGAATGTTCGTCGAGAATAGCTGTAGCTTGAATGTAAATGGGTGTACGTTGAGACAGCACAAATGCGATCTGCTAAACCAACATGTGTGTCGAACAAATACTCCAGTATGTGCGATCTCTAATGACTATCCGCAGGAGCAGAATATTTTATTTAATGCATTACAGTCTCGATATTTATAGAGGGCTTACATAAAAAATGTGCAATACTCGCCGCTAACTGTGTTAATCAAGTTGCAAAAACCATTAATTACAGGATTAATCGTTACTGCCATGTCAAAGTATCTTACCTGGCCATTTCTTAACTCTGCTTCTCATTACGACATACAGGTGATACAATATTTCAAATACTCTTTAGCACTAAATTGATTATGGGCCTCAGCAGCACATAATGACGTTGACATGACGTCAGCTACGTGCTGACGCGACGTCGAAAGTTGTTATTATTGCATCAACAGATGTTACAAGCCCGTGACTGTGTAGGCATACGGGGTGATTATAATTTTACTGACGATGTTCCGAGTGCCGCGGTGTAGGCTGTATATAATACAGAACACAGAAACATCGTAGTCATGTTTATTAATCGGAGCACTCGTGATACATTTAAAAAATAATGGTTCCACTTTTTGACGCCATTTGAAAATATGGCGCCGTAGAAAGTCAAAATGTAGTGTGAGTATAGGAAAAGGGGAGGAACGATGAAATACACGATAACAGTAGTTCTGGCACATTTATTACAATATAATGACAGGTTACGACATGTGCTCAGGATGGTCTCTCGAATCAGCAACATTCTGCACCCGTAACTCGGCATGGTCGACAGTTGCTTGCAGCATATTCGGTGTAATCAGAGCGATATGTCTTCAGATGCTGTCCTTCCGAATTCAGCTCAGGAACACTCCGGATACATCCGTGACAGACATGATCTTTCAGATATCCACACAGCTAGAAATCACATGGTTCTAGGTAGGGGGATCTGGAAGGCCACACATTTGGAAATCGTCTAGAAATGTTGCAGTTAGTATCGAATGTTACTTGTAGCTAATATTTCACCTTCCAATCGACATGCGGTGTCGCCCCATCTTGTATGAAAACAGTGATGTTAATGCAGTTGCGTCCTTGCAAAGCTGGAATCATGTGTTGGACAAGGATATCCTCATAATGTGCAAATGTCACCCCACAACTAACAGGAGCGTGAAGCGTCATCCGCTCGAGGAAAAGCGGCCCGGGAGTGAATGAGCTTGTAAAATCAAACCACGCAGTCACTTCAGCGGGAAGCAGTTTATGGTTCTGCGCAACACGTGACGTAGAGACCCATATGTGACAGTCCTGTACATTCATGGCAGCGGAAAGAGTAAAATGTGCTCTGTCCGACAAAAGAATTTTCCCCTGGCTCAAGTCATCCTTTTCCATGTGTGGCAATAGACGGAAGACAAAGTCACGGTGTTGCAGCCTGTCTTGGAAATTCATTTGGCGCACATTCTCAGTCTTGTAGGAATTCCTCTGTAAAACGTGCCACAAATCTGTTGACCTTTTGACTAGGGGAGAGGTAGTTCCCGTGAAACAGATCGAGCACTGGTTGTAGAATTTGAGACGCGTGCTGCACGATTGGCTATAGCTTCAGAAACTTCGTCAGCAACTGCCACGGGAATGGGCCGTCTCCGTCTCCCTGCTGCCCAAAGTAATTCACCTGTTTCTTCAAATTTCGTCATCACATTATTTAGCCCGCTTATTGACATGAGGCCACTTCGCAGCTGTTTCTGTGGGCGATATTCCCGCAACGCAGCGCTTCTATTCCTACCGTTCTGATAAAACAACTTTATTTGCAGTGCATAGTTTTTTTCTTAATAACTATTGCATTTCGTACGAAAACTATAACCTTCATAACTCTTTACACCAACAGTCGCTTCACAAAAGAAATCAACAGGTGTCGCCAAGCGACAGACAGCATACTCGCGTCAAAATGTCACTTGTGATTGCTTACAGCGCCAAATTTTCACCTGGTGGCAGAAAGAGAAACTATTATTGTTTTCAGCATACTCATTGTACACACAACAATGTTTCAGCGTCCTGCGATGTATATAGTACGCACTGCAACACTCAGAAACCGACAGTTAGATTATAACCAACCAACATGTATGAGTGTAAAAGTCGTGTGATACAGCTACGCAATCTGGTACCTCTGGAGGCTAGCAGACACAGATAAGTAATTTCCAAAAAAGCCTTTTAACGTGAACTCGTTATTTCGTAATACATATCTGCGTATGTAGCTTACAAGTCATAAAGCACAGAAAGTATAATTAGATTTCACGCGTTTGGCGTGTTTGCAGAAAGCGGCAGGAAATGTACACGATCGATGCTAGGAACGAAAGGTGTTAGCAAAATGTGACATTGCCTACCACACTCGTCGATTTTCTTTAATGCAGTTCTAGAACTAGGGTGATGGTATCTGTACGTAGTTCCGAACCGATAGGAAGTGTACGAAGTAGTAACAACTCCCTCTGAGTTTATATGCGAAAAGAGGAACTCATTTTGCTTCTCCACTCGCAAACAGAGCCGAGATTAATTCGTCTGTCTCCGTACTTGGCGCCGTAGACGTATCTGCACTGGTCATACCTAGGTACTGGGTAGCACGAAAAACCATTGAGAATAAGCTTCCGAAAATCGACTTCATGCTGACCTCGCGATTCCCGTGTGTGTGTGTGTGTGTGTGTGTGTGTGTGTGTGTGTGTGTGGCGAGTTCCGATGGGGAGGGAAATGTCACGGTGCCTCGCGAATACCGTCCCACGTAGTGGTGGTCGGCTGCGCGACATCCTAGGACTGTACAGACTCTGTCTATGTAAATTTATGGTATGCCTTAAGATATAGTACTGATACGTATATGAGGGCAGGGCACGCATTATCCCAGTATTCTGACGGGGTTTCTATTATTTTATTTTTCCTTATCGACAATTCGTCCGCCGCTCGTGGGCTCGCGGTAGCGTTCTCGATTCCCGAGCACGGGGTCCCGGGTTAGATACCCGGCGGGATCAGGGATCCTTACCTGCCCCGAGATGACTGGGTGTTGTTGTGTCGTCTTCATCATCATTCATTCCCATTGCGGTCGGAGGAAGGCAACGGCAAACCCACTTCATTAGGACCTTGCCTAGTACGGGGGTGCTGGTCTCCCGCATCGTCCTCCTACGCTCTGTCAAGAAGCATGGGACTTCATTTCCATTATCCAATTATCTATATGCGTAACCGAGTAGAAAGTTTTGGCAGGCTAATCATAAGTATTTGGTGTGGGTGCCATGTGACAGACAGGGCGAATCGTGTTGAAGATAAATGTAACTTTTCTTCTTTGCTGTGAGAGGATGTAATAAAGGGGCGGTGCTTGTGCTTACAGACATGGCGGGTGGTAAATGTTTGTTTTCCTTTTCAGTGCAGGCAGTGTCCCTAATCGTGTTATCTTAACGACAGGCATCTAAGTCTACCAGTTTTTTACGGTTGCACTTTTGGTCTATTCCACTACTTTTGTTACTACATTTAAGAAGTGTGACATAATTCAAACGTGGAAGGCTTTCCAATTCGGTTTTGAGCCTGTACACTCAGATCTCACCGTCTCATAACAGCTATGTGATTGTGAATAACGATAAAAGATGTATTTGCTGTATGTTGTAGATGACCTCCATTTGTAGAGTAGAAATGTGCAGGGCGTCCAGAACCGAAGTTCCAACTTCAAAACGCTGTAAAAAAAGAACCACTCCTCAGAATGACGCCAAATTTGAACAGCATATTATGAATTCAGGGGGGAAACGTCGTGAAAGAAAAAAAATTAGCGAAACCTTTTCCAACTGATAGCGCTGTAAGCGCTTAACGTAAATGGGTCGACTACAAATGAAGATGAAACGCAATACGACGGTTCGTGTTTGATTTTCTCATTACACCATTCGTAGTGTTCAATGTGCACGAATTCACAAGTTAGGCGTTCAACAGCCACTGTTAGTTAGGTAAGACAATCCACCACGGAGATGTCGTGCTACATCGGATGGCAAAAATCCGTTTTTAATTGTCCTGATGCCAAAAACCGCATAAAATCGAAATGACATCGGCTTTTTAACTGTCTTAGGGCCAAAAGCCGCATGAAAATCAAAATTACATCGGTGTTTAATTGTTGTGAGCCTGACGCAAAACACCTTAAATACGCTGTCCACACTTTTCTGTCACAAGCTGAAATCAAGAGAGAGCATGTTCTACAACACATCTGAGTGCCTCGGGGGTCACGTTCAGAATGCTTTGCGTAATGTGTGCCTTCATTTCAGATTCGTTCGTAATCGGAGCACTGAATGCAACATCTTCCAGATAACCCCATAACCAAAAGTCATACATATTACATCAAGCCATTTGGACGGCCAGGGCGTAGGGAACCGACGCCTGATTACAGCATTTCCGAAATGCCTCTGCAATAGCCTCTTCACTGTCTGTGCAGGGTTGGAGGAGCACCGTTTAGCATAGAAATGATCCGACCCACACATCCATGCTGTCGGAGGGATGGAATGACATTGGTGTGCAATACATTGGTGTCAAAGAAATACATCCCCATCATAAACGATGCCGTCAACCGCCCCAACACAATCACCTTTGCAGAATGAAGTGGTATTGGTTGATGTGCGTGTGGGTTTTCTCTTGCCCACGTTCTGCAGTTCTTCGTATTGACGTTCTTGGAAATGGAAAGGGGGTTCGACTGTCCACGGAATGTTCCACGGCCATTCATTGTCCACATCCATGCGAGAAAGAAATTTCAAGACGAACGTTTGTCTTGCTGGAAAGTCAGCAAAAAGCAATTCCCCAACATGGGCTGTTTTGTATGAATAACAATGCAATATGTTTCGTAAGATTTTATGACGTAT
Source organism: Schistocerca gregaria (assembly GCF_023897955.1). Taxonomy (NCBI): domain Eukaryota; kingdom Metazoa; phylum Arthropoda; class Insecta; order Orthoptera; family Acrididae; genus Schistocerca; species Schistocerca gregaria. The sequence continues at coordinate 849,155,378 of NC_064931.1, forward strand.
GATGCTCGCAGGCATGCCCAACGTTCGGTCAATTCACCGTGCGCTGCATGTTTGCAGACCCCTGCTCGATCTCTCCTGCAATGCTGTGGCCTCTGGCCACATATTCGACAGACGTCGGATCAACTGCTTTCCTCCATTTGCCACGTTGCGCTACAAAAGGACCTATCTGTCGAATTTTTTAATCATTTTCTCCAGACCCTTAACAAACATTGGAATAATTCCTTTTTCATACCCTTGAGTGTAAAAGAGTCTTACCAGCAGCACTCGATCCTCCATGGTGACACTCAGCCGGCTGAAGTGGCCGAGCGATTCTAGGCGCTACAGTGTGGAACCGCGCGACCGCTACTGTCGCAGGTTCGAATCCATCCTGCCTCGGGCATGGATGTGTGTGATGTCCTTAGGTTAGTTAGGTTTAAGTAGTTCTAAGTTCTCGGGGACTGACGACCTCAGAAGTTAAGTCCCATAATGCTCAGAACCATTTTTTTGACATTCACTTTGAACATCGCGTACGCTACCTGACGGGCATCCATGTGCTGAGCATGTGTGGGTGGGCATTCTCGGATGCTTATAGTGAATCTATTGGTCAATTTTTATTTTTATTTTTTGTTCCATAACGTTTCCTCCATCGTCAATAATATACTGTTCAAATTTGGCATTATTCTGAGCAGTGTTTCTCTTTCTACAGGTTTTTAAAACTGGAACTTTAACTATGGGCACACTATAAAAATGATTTATATGTCAAATTACAACCCAAAGTGTGAACAGTGTTATTGTTAAGCATGTGATTGACTTCATGTTAGAAAGTACAATTTTTTTAAGGGTTAACTAATAGTGTTTAAAACGTGCTTCCATGTGGCGTCAGCTAACAAAAAACTTACAGAAAAGCTGCCCTTGCGAAGTTTAACAACGCTTTGCAGTTTGTCTACTGGTGTACAGATAAAATACTCTGACGATCATGATTATTATTGTTTACTACTTTCTGTCTGCATACAGCTTTAATAAACTACACTGTCTCCTACAAATACGACCCAGAATTTGTTCTACGGGACGAAATAACACTCCTCGATACAATGATGGGGTCATAGCTTCATTCCTGGATGGGGGTGAGATGATGCTGCAACATTTAAAATATTAGATCACGTTATTACAACTTGAGAAAGATGAAATATTTAACTTCGTTATAACCCAAGTCAACAGGAATGTCGTGTTTATTCATTACTGTCACTCAACATTAATATATCACTTGATACAGAACAAGATACTAGTCTAAAAATGGTTCAAATGCTCTGAGCAATATGGGACTTAACTTCTGAGGTCATCAGTCCCCTAGAACGTAGAACTACTTAAACCTAACTAACCTAAGGACATCATACACATCCATGCCCGAGGCAGGATTCGAACCCGCAACCGTAGCGGTCGCGCGGTTCCAGACTGTAGCTCCTAGAACCGCTCGGCCACCCCGGCTGGCGATACTAGTCTCTTCTCACAGAGTACGCCTGATGATAAACATCTATGCTGAGTTCTGTAGAGAGACGATGTTTTCATCTTCGGTGATGATTGCTGACTGAGCAGTGCACTCAGACGAAAGTAAGCAACCTGGTCCAGTGGATTAGGAAACTCTTAAAGACGTGTGTACGCCATCGTCTCATTCATCGTTACTTCTGGATTTGTCGCAAGGCCACAACCTTATTTTTGCTCCTCCTCTTCGGACGACAACGCAGAAATGTTATATTAATGCAGGAGAAACATAGTATTTTCACCCAATACAGACATGCAATGTTAATACAGCAGTGTCACCTTAGCTTCATATGTAATTTAATATTTCACTATCTCGACAGATCCTGTAAATCAATATTTCGCCCATGAACCATGGACTTTACCGTTGGTGGGGAGGTATGCGTGCCTCAGCGACACAGACAGTCGTACCGTAGGTGCAACCACAATGGAGGGGTAACTGTTGAGAGGCCAGACAAACGTGTTGTTCCTGAAGAGGGGCAGCAGCGTTTTCAGTAGCTGCAGGAGCAACAGTCTGGATGACTGACTGATCTGGCCTTGTAACATAAACCAAAATGGTCTCTCGGTGCTGGTACTGCGAACAGCTGAAAGCCAGAAGAAACTACATCCTTAATTTTTCCCGTGCTCATGCAGCTCTACTGTATGTTTAAATGTAGATGAGATCCTCTTGGGTAAAATATTCCGGAGGTAAAATAGTCACTCATTCGGATCTCCAGGTGGGGACTACGCAGGAGGACGTAGTTATCAGGAGAAAAAGAACTGGCGTTCTACGCATCAGAGCGTGGAATGTCAGATCCCTTAATCGGACAGGTAGTTAGAAAATTTGAAAATGGAAATGGATAAGTTAAAGTTAGGTTTAGTTGTAATTAGTGAAGTTCGGTGTCAGGAGAAACAGGACTTCTGGTCAGGTGAATACAGGGTTATAAATACCAAATCAAATAGGGGTAATGCAGGAGTAGGTTGAATAATAAATTAAAAAATAGGAGCGCGGGTAAGCTACTATGAACAGTATAGTGGACGCATTATTGTAGCCAAGATAGGCACGAAGCCCACACCCACCACTGCGCTACAGGTTTATACGCCAACTAGCTCCGCAGATGAGGAGGAGATAGAGGAAATGTATGATGAGATAAAAAAAATTCTTTGAAAATAATAATATTAAGAAAATCTATAAGAATGTAACGTCCTCAGAAGAAATTGCTTGATCAGTTAAAGACCGCCTGTGAGATAATATCACCAAGGGAGTTACAGAGGCTACAGGCCCTGAAATCCACGGTCAGGGTATAAATAAAGGTACACAAAGATGGCTGTTGACTGCTGTGCTCTTTCATTTGAAAGAAATTATAGGGGTAGTTAAGGGAGACGAAAATTTAATAGTCATGTGGGTCAGGAATTCGATAGTAGGAAAAGGAAGTGAAGAAAAAGTAGTAAGTGAACATGGACTGGTAGGAAAGAATGAAATAGGAAGTCGCCTGGTAGCATTTTGCACAGAGTATTATTTAACCATAGCTAACACTAAGAATTACGAAAGAAGGTTGTATACGTGGAAGATACCAGGAAACACATGAAGGTTTCAGACTGATTATATTATAGTAAGACAGCGATTACGGAACCAGGCTTTCAATTTTATCGTAAGACACTTCCAGGGGCAGATGTGGACTCTGAGCACAAATTTTTGGTTACGAACTGCAGATTGAAACTGAAGAAAATACAAAAGGGGAGGAATCTGAGGAGATAGAACTTGGGTAAACTGAAAGAACCAGAGGTTCTGTAGAGTTTCAGAGGGAGTATTTGGGAATGATTGACAAGAGTAGGGGAAACGAATGCAGTAAAAAAAGAACTTTAGGTGATGAAATAGTGAAGGCATCAGAGAAGCAAATAGGTAAAAATACGAGTATAAATCCTTGGGTAACACAAAAATATATTGAATTTAATCGATGGAAGGAGAAAATATAAAATTACTATAAATGAAGCAGGCGGAAGAGAATACAAACGTCCAAAAAATGAGATCGACTGGAAGTGTAAAACGGCTACGCAGAAATGATTAGAGGACAAATGTAAGGATGTAAAAGCATAAATCATCAGGGGTAAGATAGATGATGCCCACAGGAATACCAAAGAGACCTTTGGAGAAAAGAGAACCACATGTACGAATATCAAGAGCTCACATGGAAAACCAGTACTAAGCAAAGAATGGAAAGCAGAAATGTGGAAGAAGTATATAGAGATTCTATACAAGAGACATGTATTTGAGGGCAATATTATTCTACGGCGTGTAGAAATTGACAAAGCACTGAAAGACGTACGTCGAAACAAGGCCCCGGGAGTAGACAACAGTCCGTTAGACCAACTGATAGCCTTGGGAGAACCAGTCATGACAAAAGACGTCCATCTGGTGAGCAAGACGTGTGAGACAGGAGAAGTAGCATGAGACTTCACGAATGATATAATAATTCCAATTCCAAGGAAAGCAGGTGCTGACAAGTGTGAAAATTATCGAACTATCAGTTTAATAAGTCACGGTTCAAAATACTAACATGAATCCTTTACAGAAGAATGGAAAAACTGGTAGAAGCTGACGTCGGGGTACATCAGTTTGGATTCCGGAGAAATGTAGGAATACGCGAGGCAATACTAACCGTACGACTGATATCAGAAGATAGGTTAAGGAAGGCAAACCTACGTTTATAGCATTTGTAGGCTTAGAGAAAACTATTGACAATACTGACTGGAACACTCCCTCAAATTCTAAAGATGGCAGGGTCAAAAAAAGGGGGGGGGGGGGACGATAAGCTATTTACAATTTGTACGGAAACCAGATAGCACTTATTAGAGTTGAGAGGCACGAAAGGGAAGCAGTGGTGGATAAGGAGTGAGACCAGGTGGTAGCCTACACCCGATGTTATTCAGTCTGTACATTGAGCAGGCAGTAAAGAAAGCAAAAGAAAAATTTGGAGTAGGAATTAAAGTCCAGGGAGAAGAAACCTAAACTTTGAGGTTTGCCGATGACATTGTAATTCTATCAGAGACAGCTAAGGACTAGGAAGAGCCGTTGAATGGAATGGTCAGTCTCTTGAAACCAGGATAGAAGGTGAACATCAACAAAGTAAGCGAAGGATAATGGAATGTAGTGTAATTAAATCAAATGATACTGAGAGAATTACAGTAGATACGAGACGTTTAAAGTAGTACATGAGTTTTGTTGTTTAGGAAGCACAATAACTGATGATGGTCGAAGTAGGCAGGATATAAAATGCAGACCGGTAATGGCAAGAGCGTTTCTCGAGAAGAGAAATCTGTTAACGTCGAGTACAGATTTAAGTGCCAGGAAGTCGTTTCTGAAAGTATTTGTATGGAGTGTAGCCATGTATGAAAGTGAAACATGGACGATAAACAGTTCAGACAAGATGAGAATAGAAGCTTTCGAAATGTGGTGCTACAGAAGATTAGATGGATAGACCATGTAACTAATGAGTTACTGAACTGAAATGTGAAGAAGAGAAATTTGTGATACAAGGTAACTAAAAGATTGTATCGGTTGGTAGGACACATTCTGAGGCCTCAAGGGATAACCAATTTTGTACTGGAGGAAAGCGTGGGGTGTAAAAATCGTAGAGCGATACCATGAGATGAATACAGTAAGCAGATTCAGAGGGATGTAAGTTGCAATAATTACCCGGGGTTTAAGAGACTTGCACAGGATACAGTGGCATGGAGAGCTGTCCCAAACCCGTCTTTGGGCTAAAGACCACAACAACAACAGTGACAGTTTTCACGTACGTTTTTCTTTAGATCAATCAGTATGTTTCGTTATATTTGTAAAAATATCTATTTCTCCAACGTATTTTGTAAGCTGGCGTTTTCAACAATGTGTCGTTTTGTTCCTTTATATCTCTACTATGGCAGTCAGGGTCACGTGTTCTTGATATCTTATTCTTAAATTTCGACCAGTTTATCCTATGAAAATTTTCTCACACATATAAATACTTCATTGCGCAAATTTAGAGGAATCTTCCACGTTATTACAGTGTGTTCTGTAGTCTTTTATTAGGCTGGTTTTCAGAGGTTTTCAGGAGATTTTAACTGAGATTTTTGCAAATATCGTAGTGAATTGTTTATTATTCATATAATTTGTCTTTGTTGAGGTAATCCTGTCTATTATTTTATTTTCATTTGTGTGTTGTTTTCTGGGGGGGGGGGGGTTGTTTGGGGGATGAGACTAGACAGCGAGACTAGACGGGGAAGGAAGTCGGCCATGCCCTTTCAAAGGAACCATCCCGGCATTTGCCTGGAGTGTTTTAGGGAAATCACGGAAAATCTAAATCAGAATGGGCGGTGGCGGGATTAAACCGTCGACCTCCCGAATACGAGTCCAGTATGCTAGTAGTTTTCTGGTAAAACCTTTGTCGAATATAGTGTGGTTGATATCATTATTTTTTGCTATTCTACTTAGTGATTTTAATTCACATGTTATTTTTTCTTTGATCAGTTCTCTTTGGACTGAAGACCATAACAACATCTTTTAGCAGTCACCAACGCAGTGTGTTTGGGGAGACACCAAGGACACTGTGAAGCAATCTTTACCAACAATAAATGTTAGATGGAAACATACTACGTCCGCTCAATATTTTTGACAAGTTATGCTCGATGAGTTCCGAAAATAGTAAGTCTGTACCTCGTCGTCTACTACTTCAAATCTGTGGGAATCAATTCAGGTGCTATTACATCTGCATTTTTATCACTTGTCTGCAAACCAGTGTGGACTGGTAATGTGCGAGGCAACATCTTTGTTCCCGTTAGGACTGTGGACCGAGTGCGGGAAGAATGACTGCTTTAAGGGTACGCTGTAATTACCCTAATTTTTTCTTCGTGGTCCTTACAGGAGCGATACGTATTCCTTACATCATACCGATTCCTGAAAATTTATGAGTAGGATTTCATGGAATAGTTTACGTCAGTGCTCAAGGATTGGCCAGTTCAGGCTTTTCAGCATATCCGTCCATCGCGAGTCAATCATACCTACGATTTTTCGCGCTGTCCTTGATCATACACGTTCCACATCCCTTGTTATCTCTATTTGGTATGGATCGAATGGCGCTAGCTGCGCACCATTTGTGCACCGCCGCCGTCAGTGTCAGCCAGTTAGCCGTGGCATACGGAGCTCCATCGCAGTCTTTAACACTGGTAGCATGCCGCGACAGCGTGGACGTGAACCGTATGTGCAGTTGACGGACTTTGAGCGAGGGCGTATAGTGGGCATGCAGGAGGCCGGGTGGACGTACCGCCGAATTACTCAACACGTGGGGCGTGAGGTCTCCACAGTACATCGATGTTGTCGCCAGTGGTCGGCGGAAGGTGCACGTGCCCGTCGACCTGGGACCGGACCGCAGCGACGCACGGATGCACGCCAAGACCGTAGGATCCTACTCAGTGCCGTAGGGGACCGCACCGCCACTTCCCAGCAAATTAGGGACACTGTTGCTCCTGGGGTATCGGCGAGGACCATTCGCAACCGTCTCCATGAAGCTGGGCTACGGCCCCGCACACCGTTAGGCCGTCTTCCGCTCACGCCCCAACATCGTGGAGCCCGCCTCCAGTGGTGTCGCGACAGGCGTGAATGGAGGGACGAATGGAGACATGTCGTCTTCAGCGATGAGAGTCGTTTCTGCCTTGGTGCCAATGATGGTCGTATGCGTGTTTGGCGCCGTGCAGGTGAGCGCCACAATCAGGACTGCATACGACCGAGGCACACAGGGTCAACACCCGGCATCATGGTGTGGGGAGCGATCTCCTACACTGGCCGTACACCTCTGGTGATCGTCGAGGGGACACTGAATAGTGCACGGTACATCCAAACCGTCATCGAACCCATCGTTCTACCATTCCGAGACCGGCAACGGAACTTGCTGTTCCAACAGGACAATGCAAGTCCGCATGTATCCCGTGCCACCCAACGTGCTCTAGAAGGTGTAAGTCGACTACCCTGGCCAGCAAGATCTCCGGATCTGTCCCCCATTGAGCATGTTTGGGACTGGATGAAGCGTCGTCTCACGCGGTCTGCACGTCCAGCACGAACGCTGGTCCAACTGAGGCGCCAGGTGGAAATGGCATGGCAAGCCGTTCCACAGGACTACATCCAGCATCTCTACGATCGTCTCCATGGGAGAATAGCAGCCTGCATTGCTGCGAAAGGTGGATATACACTGTACTAGTGCCGACATTGTGCATGCTCTGTTGCCTGTGTCTATGTGCCTGTGGTTCTGTCAGTGTGATCATGTGACGTATCTGACCCCAGGAATGTGTCAATAAAGTTTCCCCTTCCTGGGACAATGAATTCACGGTGTTCTTATTTCAATTTCCAGGAGTGTATATGCAGTCTGCATTGCAAAGCTTCTGTATTTTCTCAGTATTCTACCTATGAATCAAAATCAGCTACCTGCTTTACGGCTCTGAGAAGAGCCATTTAAAAGCGAATTTAACTTCATGTGTTATAGTCATGTTATCTCACTAGGAAGGTAGGTCTGGCTACCAGATACGCCGAAATTATCTTCAAATGGCTCTTGATAGGACGATGTCTTTCAGGCAGCCTCTAGAAAAAACTTACTGGAAATTAAGGACACGAAGCAACCTTTTGCAGAAGCTCTGCATTACTGTCTGAGGAGCATCGGCGGATGACACTTACAAATTCGACGCTCAGTTTGGTGTTTCCTACTGTTGAATATTGTTCTCTGGTGTTGTTAAATAGTCTTCACATAAATAAGATACAGCGTCATTGCTGGGCACATAAGACGTGCTCCTTTACTATGGGTTCCAACACTCAATCACATAGCTCCTCTGTTAAGAAGACCTGCTGAAGTAATATTCCAGAATAACTAATAAACTTCATCTTCCCACCCATGAAGATATTCCCGGGTTGAGAAGAAATCGTTACAGAAACCCACCCCTACGCCTCGTCCAGCAGCTTGCTGATAGCAACTTCACCTTTTGCAGCAAATGGTATGAAACCTGGAATAAAAATGCTCCACCTGAAGTTGGATATCTTATTGATCCTCTACAGAGACCCAGGGGCTTTGAATTCCCACGGCATGACTGTAAGAACATAAATCGCATTCGAAGAGGGCACAGCGTCTGTGTGCGTACAACCTGCACAAATGGGGTAAACAGCCCACCCCAAGCTGTGACTTTCGAGCACCGAACCAGACCATCCAGCACATTGCTGAGGAGTGTAAAATGAGAGCTCATCTCGTTGACCCAAACAATTTTTTCATTGCCACAGCATCGAGTCTTGACTGGATAAGGAGACTGGACATTACAATATAACACTAGTTTTTAATGTATTGCCTGTATTTCTGTCTCTTTATGTCTTTTTTAACTATTCTTGGCTGTGGTTCACATGTAGTGCTTCATGCTAAATAAATTTCACAGATGACATCGAGCATATAGCAAGAGTGGCAGAAAAAAAGTATCGTGTATCACAGACCAAGTCATCTGACGGCGGAGTGGAACAGAAATTCTCTAAGATTTGAGGAATTTCCTTTTATTTTTCGAACGAACGGGCATATAAATGGTCACACAATATTATAGAAGGTACCATGGCAAATGTTTCGACCCTCTACGTTTCCATGACATCGTTATCGCCAAGAAAAAGTAACACTAACACCCAAGTACGGTTTCTTTCCCTTGTGTCCGTCCTTGCGACTGTCCGGGTTTAAGGACATGAAAAAGAAAATGGTACCCCTAATCAGGAGCTGAGTCTGCCGCCCTTAGTGGCACAGAGAGAAAAGGACTGCGGTAGGTGATTTGTAATCACACTAACTTCGAGAAACCTCGTCTTGTTCACTGGATCCACGTAATGAGATCATCAAGACAGGTCCGTCAAAAGTCTGCTCATTGGCAGTGCAGCCGAGCAGAAAAGACCTTCATCCCACCACATTCATTTCCAAAGTCCTGAACCAGCTAATTTCATTCCAGGAGTTGGTTTATGAGAGAAGGAAAATAGAGGAACTTGCTTGCCGGCAGGCCCGCAGCATAGCGAAGTTGAAGCCAGTGTTTTCCGGGTGTGATGTTGGGCGACTGGCGTATGGGCAGGTAGAGCAAGGGGAAGCTCGCTTTATTACCGCCGCCCCAGGCTGTAAAATCGCTCAGGCCTTCCTACGGCTCTGCCTGCCTTCCCTCGTCGCTTCCTTCACACTTGCCGCCCGGGCTACGATGTAATAGACTTCCTTTTATTGTGATTGCCTGCTGAAGTCGTGAAACTGAAGTTCGGGACCAAACAACACTTCCTAGTGTATTCGCAAGCAATATAATACCGTTTTATTTTCTGACAACTATTTACAGCTTACAGGTGCACCATTTAAACAGACACAATTCATGCACTAAAATTTACGTGCAGAGTGGTAACTGAAGACAGCCAGTACCTGAGGTACACTATGTGATCAAAAGTATCCTGACACCACCACGGCCGGCCGCTGTGGTCGAGCGGTTCTAGACGCTTCAGTCCGGAACCACGCTACTGCTACGGTCGCAGGTTCGAGTTCTGCCTCTGGCATGGATGTGTGTGATGTCCTTAGGTTAAGTTAGGTTTAAGTAGTTCTATATCTAGGGGACCGATGACCTTAGATGTTAAGTCCCGTAGTGCTTAAAGCCATTTGAACTATTTTTTTGACACCCGCGAAAACATACGTTTCTCATATTAGATGCATTGTACTGCCACCTACTGCCAGGTACTTCATATCAGCGACCTCACGAATCATTAGACATTGTGAGAGAGAAGAATGGGGCGCTCCGCGGAACTCACGGACTTCGAGCGTGGTCAGGTGATTGGGTATCACTTGTGTATACGCCTGTACGTGAGATTTCCACACTCCTAAACATCCCTAGGTCCACTGTTTTCGATGAGATAGTGAAGTGGAAATGTGAAGGGACAGGTACAGCACGAAAGCGTAAAGGCCGACTTCGTCTGTTGACTGACAAAGATCGCCGACAGTTGAAGAGGGTCGTAATGTATAATAGGCAGTCATCTCTACATACCATCACACAGGAATTAGAAACCGCATCAAGATCCACTGCAAGTACTAGACAGTTGGGAGAGAGGTGAGAAAACTTAGATTTCATGGTCGAGTGGCTGCTCATAAGGAACACAACAGTGCAAAATGACTCCTCGCTTGGTGGAAGGAGCGTAAACATTGGACAACTGAACAGTGGAAAAACATGGTGTGGAGTGACGATTCACGGTACACAATGTGGCGATCCGATGGCAGGGTGGGGGTATGGCGAATGACGGGTGAATTCCACCTTCCAGCGTGTGTAGTGCCAACAATAAAATTCGGAGGTGGTGGTGTTATGATTGTGTTTTTCATGGAGAGCGCTTCTACCCCTTGTTGTTTTGCGACACAACCACAGCACAGGCCTACAGTGATGTTTTCAGCACCTTCTTGCTCCCCACTGTTGAAGAGCAAATCGGGGATGGCTATTGCATTTGTCAACACGATCGAGCATCTGTTCATAATGCACGGCCTGTGGCGGTGAGGTTACACGACAATAACATCCCTGTAATGAACTGGCCTGTACATATTCTTGACCTGAATCCTATAGAGCATCTTTGGGATGTTTTGGAACGCCGACTTCGTGCCAGGCCTCACCGACCGACATCGATACCTCTCCTCAGTGCAGCACTCCGTGAAGAATGGGCTGCCAAGAAACCTTCCAGCACCTGATTGAACGTATGCCTGCGAGAGTGGAAGCTGTCATCAAGGGTGGGCCCACACCATATTGAATTTCGACATTAGCGATGGAGGGCGCCACGAACTTGTCAGTCATTTCCTGCCAGGTGTCTGGATACTTTTGATCATTTAGTGTAGATGAGCCAGACCTGCGTCGCACCCTCGTGACGGATTAATGACCAGCTGCCAGCCAAACGGTGGTTTCCCGGCAATTTATCGCGTTAGTTTTGAGAAATGCTTGTCTGTCCGCACTCTCCTCCTGGAGAGATGAAATATACAAAAACTTAAAACACGAAACTGTGCACAACATAATTTACATGGTTCAAAGAGAGATGGCATATACGACCCTGTTCTCTTAGATAATCTTTGCAGTATCAATGCAACCTCCACTGAAAAATATTCGGATGTTCTTCAGAGATAATTTCTGAGATTTCGGTGTAAGGGACACGTGGTCTTCCTTGGCTCTTTACAAAATACTTACATTTCACTTGATCTCCTACCCTCTTTTGCGTTTGTATCTGTTTTACAATGAAAATATCTGCATAAAGAACAAATATAGACAGTTTGCACTGCCTGTATTGTTCGGAAACAGACTTGTTCAATTCACTCTCGCCAACTGTTACTGGCAACAATCGTTCCCAATTCATACTTAACGGTAAAAGTGTCCTTACGATTACGGCGACTGTTCCCTTGGGTGCAGCTGTTGGTAACTTCCTGGGAGATGAATAATGAAAAATGAACGTTACAAATCATGACCCGGATGATTCGACAAGATGGCTTAACCAGTGAGAAAACAGTGTGATTAACGCCATCATGATGTCGAGTGTATCAAATTACCCGGCGCCGTAATGGAATTTATTGTGCAGAATACTTTCATATAAAGCAGAATATTCCATAATAGTTAAACTGTACTCTTAGGTTCTTGCCTAACCACCATAAACAATTGCATGACCTATAAACAACTGCATGTGCGGCTCCTGGACAGTATAGACTATGGAAGCTAAAATCAGCACACACACACAAGAAACAGGAACATCTACAGCCAATCACTCAAAACACATAAATACAACATTACAGAGAAGCTACCAAAGAGCAATTTCCTGGAGAAGGCAAATGAATCTTCTGTCGGAGAATTACGACGATAATGAACTCATCCCGCATCTAACACACTCAATGACGTTACAGAATAGCTGTATTAATACGATAAAATATATAGATGACATAACAATCAGTGGCTCCGTCCACTAGGAGGTGGCAAAGCAAATTAAAAGACAATTAGACCACTGGATAAAATTCCAAACAACATTAACGCAGAGGATAGATGAGTTGGAAGATGAGCTTACATATATTGTGCACAACAAAATGTACAAACAAAACCGGCATACACATTCACAATTTCTCCCAACCGAAGTACATCACATCACACATACACAAGATGAACACAAACCAGAATCATCGTCACATGGAAAACCCCACGACACACGTAAATATGAACAGTACGTCAAACCAGCCAAATTTGTCTCGAGATGCACTCTTTACCCCGGGAACAAAGAATAGATAGATAGGTAGATCCTGAATCAACACACAGGCCACAAACCAATACAAAACTTCTAACTAGTGGACCCAAACTTATAAAAGTAGACAAATTAGATGAGGACAAATCTGAGAGAGACACATTTGTCATTTGAAACGATGTCACCGTGCGTCTAGAAACAACTTCCACTCCAAACATCAACAAAGACCACATAACACATAGAGTCAGCCCCACACAAATGACCGCCATCGACGAAACAACACCAGCAAGCACCACCAACATCAGTGAAAAATGTGTGAAGGCAAAAAGCATTGAAGAAGCGTGTGACAAAATGAAGTGTAACCGTGTGACATCCCAGAGAGATCTTAAAATGTCCCCCAATGAGCGCCCAACACCAAGCCACACTCCATCTAGTACCACCTCAGATACCGAAACAGAAACAAGCACCAACAGCAAGCCAGCTACACCTAATTATGATAATTTAGAACTTACTTTTAAGAAGGCTAGAGAAAAAAAAGAGATACTGCAAACAGCGCAGCGAATGCTACTTAGATTGTGCCATCCAAAGGGAAATTCTATCTGTTTTCCAACAATTGAGCCGACAGACAGAATCATCCTAAGGACAGAAAATATTCCTACATTGCAGAGCCTCTGCTCGCCCTCATGCTCCAGGTGTGCATGCGCAGGTCAGAATCATTCGACTTGAACAAAATATATATAGATCATGTAAGCGCACACGGACGAACATATTTTGATTACCCACAGAGAGGCACTAAATGTTTTGTACACATAAAACACCCAGAACACATAGACGAAAAATAAATATCTTAAAACATAATACAAAAAACAGTACGACAGTCTGTGCGGAAATCCCTAAAATAGCATAAGACTTGCAGCCAGACATCATGTGTTTACAAGAACCTTATAGCAGAAATGGGCAACTAATATGTCTACCAAAACATGCTACTACAATAACAGGTAGCAGTGACTCTAAGGCTACAATAGTAATTTTAAATGGAACTTACAACATAATTAAGGTAACACATTTATGCAGTCAACACTTAGTTACCATAGAGATAAGAAATGCGAACGTCACAATGGTTACTGCGTTCATATACGCCCAATACAGCCTTTATACAGCCGTACGCAGATTACATCAGAGACCTAGTAACGTATGCCAGAGGCAAAAAATTTGTGATAAGTGCTGACATTAATTCCAGAGCGGTCCTCTAGAACTCAGATAGAACAGATGACAGAAAACGCATAATCACCGATATAATACAAGAAACGCAATTACATGAACACTGAAGGACCTATACCAAAATATGCAGGGTTCCATGGTACGAGCAGTAACATCGACTTTACGCTAGCAAATAATGCAGCAGCGGCATACGTAACAAACTGGACTGTACACGACAATATAACCAGTAGTGATCACAATGTCATAATTTACACACTAACTTACACTCAGAACACCACGACCAAATCACAGACCAGACACTTATTGTTGAACAAAGCATACTGAAACAAAGTAACAGAAATTATCCAACAACAAGATATAGAAAATATCAATGAAGGTAGCGATTATAGAGCACACAAGTTAACACAGGTAATACAACATGCACTAACCACATCAATACCGACAGCAAAGAACACAAAACGCTCACCAGTACAATGGACCAACGAACTCACGAGACTCAATCAGGACGCCAGATGCAAACGAAAATTGTATCGAAGGGTGATAGCAGGAAGGGACAGACGCATAAGACTTGAAGCATATGGGCATGCATAAGACATATGCAGGCAGACCCCATACTAAACATGTATACAACAATGGGGGCTATTTATAACAACACAAACATAGCAAAATATATGGAGGAACCATACAAAACACTGACAGAGAAGATAAAAACCCCACTAGTTCTGGGAACGCTAAGGCAGGATGACGGCACGATGACGAGGGGATGGAGAAAGACAACGGAGTTTCTGCTGTATAAACTGCTCCCTGTCGACATTATCGATACGGACATACAATATCATACAACACTAAGAGAAAACCTACACACACCATACAACACTGTAACTGTCACCTGTCCTTTTGCGCAAGAAGAGGTTATGTTAGCAGTCTCAGAGCTCACAAACAAGAAATGACTTGGACTGTATGGTATCCACTCGTAAACACTGAAAAAACTAGCACTGCAGATAACCCCGTTCCACACAACGTTACCGAACGATGCCTTACAGCTGGGAAGGGTACCTAGAGTATGGAAAACCTCCAAAGTATTCATTATTAAGAAATCAGCGCACAGGGATCCTTTAGATCCAAAGACTTACAGGCCAATATGCATAATAAACACCCTAGCAAAGATTCAGGGAAAGCTGCTGTTTAAGCACCTGCAAACACACAGAGCTCTCAGGGGCATGAGCCAACACCAATTCGGCTTCAGAACTGGCAGATCAGTAGATGATGCCATCAAGCAGGCCCTACACATAGTTAGTACTAGAAAACAGAAATACGCCATGGCAATAGTAATACATTGTCGGAGCATTCGATAATCTCTGGTGGCCCGCACTGTTTCAGAGGCTAAGACATCTGGAGGTGCCCTAGTCATTGTACGACAGTTTCCAAGACTGCTGTAAAGACCGAGTAGTCGAATGGCAGATGGACAGCCGGAAAGTAATTAAAAGAATTACCAAAGGCTGTCCTCAAGGGTCGATCTGCGGCCCCATCTTCTGGGACATACAATCGAATCTCTCTTACAACTTCTGGATAGGGATGACAGAAAGGCGAAACTGTCTCCTACGCAGATGACCTATTAGTTGTAGTCACTGCAAACAACAGAGCCCAGTTAGAGGAGAAAGTCAGTGGAATACTACAAACAATTACACAATGGTGTCACAACAATACTCAGGATAGCCGAAAACAAAAGCAACATACAGATTACTGAAAGGATCACTTCAAAGGAATCCTTCGGTTAAAACTGGGGACACAAACATCAAACGAGCACACGTTACGCGCTATCTTGGGGTACACATAGATGAAAAATTGAATTTACACGAACACATAAGGACAGACAAAGCAGAAAAAATAATACACAAAATGGTGAAGCTAATTCCAAAAGAGTACAGATTACCTCTACCAGTCGTACGGACATACCACTGTAGGCTCTTCGAATCAGTGCTCAGCTTCGCAGCTAGCACGTGGGCACATAATCTGAACATGGTCACCAAAAATCATCGGTTAGACGAGGGTAGAGCAGTGTCCTGCTTAGGCTATCTGGAGCCTTCGGCACCACTTCAGCGGATGCACTGTGTGTGGTGCTCGAAATATGCCCCATTGACATCACGATGAAATACAGAGCTGCAAGGTACTGGTTAAAGATGTGGATAATAGATAAGGTACACACAATAACTGGTGTTCCCATAGAGACGATACGTCACCTTAAGAATTGGCATTCGGATACGTGGCAAGATGGGTGGGATGTAAGTGATAAGGGACGTAGACTGCACGAGTTCCTCCCTGACAGAAGGGAGCGGTTGAGAATGAAACATATCGATCCCAGCCGTGGTATGGTTCATTTATTAATCGGACACGGACGTTAACCCACACACTTAAACCGCGTGAGTCTAGATGCACTTGAGGGGAAGAAGATGCCCCAGAACACACTGCCTTTTTCTGCCGGCAATACGCGAACAGTATACATACACTACACTCAGACTACACTGATACAGACATAGATATACACACAGCAATGAGAAACTAAGAACAAGGGGCATAATTAAAAGTATTGACAAACAGTATTTCAAAAGAAACACATGAAGAGTACATGCGGACACGACGTAACAGACATGCCTATGTGCAACGTAACAACATTCTCAAGAGGGTGGACAGCGATACACACAGTGACAGCAAAAACAGTGAAAATGAGGTGGAAGAGGAGGAGGAAGTCGAGATGTGAAAGTAAATAACCATCAGGTGCTGACAATCTAGCCAAGAAATCACCAAGTGGTTCAAATGGCTCTGAGGTCATCAGTCCCATATAACTTAGAACTACTTAAACCTAACTAACCTAAGGACTTCACACACATCCAAGCCCGCGGCAGGATTCGAACCTGCGACCGTAGCAGTCGAGCGGTTCTGGGCTGAAGAGCCTAGAACCGCTTGGCCACCGCGGCTGGCAAAATCACCAAATTCTGCACATGGGTGGGCACCTAAAGTTAATACATACGATTAGTAATAAACAGGATAAGCGAGACTATTTCTGTACTAACAACCATTTGTGTGTGTGTGTGTGTGTGTGTGTGTGTGTGTGTGTGTGTGTTCGTGTGTTTCTGTGTGTATGACTGGCGGTCAACGGCTCGAAGAATCATTCCGAGTTATTCACCGTCAGTGACATTCGGCGACTCTTTTGTCCCATCATCTTTTTATATTCTTCTTAAAAACAACAAAATTTTATTTATATTTCAACCTTAAATTATGGTTATTTTGAAAAGTATTACTCTCTGTAAGTGTTGTAGATAAAACAAAACAAAAGAAAACTGCAAAAAGATGAAATACGAAAATTGTAAGATGTACGGAATGTTTTAAAAATCAGGTAACAGGTCTATAATTTGCCAATAAATAAATAAAATAACTAAATAAATAAATA
Source organism: Schistocerca gregaria (assembly GCF_023897955.1). Classification (NCBI taxonomy): domain Eukaryota; kingdom Metazoa; phylum Arthropoda; class Insecta; order Orthoptera; family Acrididae; genus Schistocerca; species Schistocerca gregaria. Next base: position 849,172,798 of record NC_064931.1, read on the forward strand.
AATAACCACTATCTCGAAAATCTGAACTTCCTCGGGATAGGACCACAATATCAATTTTTTTCGAACGATCATCGGGATTTGCTACGTACCAGTCCGTTAACACCATCAGTTTACCGCCAGTCACTTTCGATAGCTTCGCCACTTCACAACCAAACTAACATTTAACCTAACCTAGACCTAGGGCTACGATACAGATCAGTCTGCCACCACCGACATTTTTCCTCCAGTCACATTCATTGCCTATGTCAACTCTCAACAAAACGACATTGTTGTAATGCGTCACAATATTCCAACAAATCCTGCCTTATACTGAGAAAACAACAATATAAGAAATAAATACGAAAACCAGTAATCACCCTTCTAACCCTTAATAGCCATTTTAATAATCGCCAATCTCCACCTGAAAACAAGAGTAATGAATTCATGTCTTCCGATGACACAAGTCATTACATTCAGCAAGTCTCATTGGCTGCCGTATAGTTACCAGATTGGTTACGACAAACGGAAACGCGTTGCTTACAGCTGCACACAGTGGAAGAGCCGGCGACTCCAAAAGTGCGATATAACGACTCTTCACTCCCAGGCTTGTATTCAGTACTGCTCATTTCCGTTTCAGGTTTGTTCCTACGGCTTTTATAGTTATATAACATTAACACACAGTAGGCTTGCTAACGAAGAGTTAGACGACATTGCAGATTTATCCACTTGTGTGAAAAATTAATCAGTGTTATGTCAACGATCTCAAATCAACGTCATAGCTTTGCTGGGATTCAGACTAGTGAACTACCCTCATGACAGACTCTTAGGGGTTGACTGCACACGGCTAGGGTTCGCAACAGCAACAATTGTCTACAATGGGTTTTACCGGGAAAGCTCCGATTACGCACATATACTGAGAAAAAACAGTAAGTAAATGAGTTGAATAAAGTAAATCATAAGTTGATGGAATCAAATTAATGTAGTCCACATGATGGCGAAGCTAAGTTTAAACCTTGTATATTGTTCAATTTGAAACAAAAGATGTAATGACGCTACGCCAAGTAATCAAAAGTATTCCTCGTTAAAGTTACAAGAATAAAATCCAAGCAAAGACTGTGTTAACAGCCAATACGCTTTGGCAGAATCTGCTTGTCAATTAGCTGCTGTCAAAACAGAACAAATATATAATTTCCGGCAATGCATTAAGGTTAATTTATCAGTAATGCTGCTTTACTGCCCACAGAAAATCGTTATGGAATATAACTATCGTTCGCGCAAAGTTATGAAAAGTTGCCATACTTCGAAGCAACAAAACGGGTCGCAGAATATCATAGACATACCGCAGAGTTGTAAGGGTGTCGCAGATGACGACCATGGGGGTCCTGATATGAAACGAAAAGGTACCCCAAACTATCACTCCGATTATCGAGCCGTATGGCGGGTGACACTCAGGTTGATATCCCACCGATGTCTGAGGCGCCTCCAAAAGCGTCTTCACTCCGTTTTCTTTCCCTTTATGCCAAGCCATCCTGGGCTTACATTCTACCAAGATAATGCCCGCCTGCAGACGGCAAGATTTTCTACTATTTATCTTCATGCTTGTTAAACCCTAAATCGACCAGCAAGGTAGCCAGATCTGTACCCAAATGAGAACATTGGGAGCATTATGTGTACGGCCCTCCAATCAACTCGAGATTTTGACGATCTAATGCGTCAATTGGACACAACTTGGTACCATATCCCTCAGGAGGACATCCAATAACACTGTCAACCAATGCCAAGCCGAGTAACTGCTTGCATAAGGGCCAGTGGTGGACAAAAATGTTATTGGCTTGCTCAATTTTGGAAGCTCTTTCTCTTGAATTCTTCATTTGTGTGCCCATGGTGTCCGTAGTTGCTTTATAATTCTTGAGGGTATTTTTTTCTGTCGTTGCAGCTACACAAATGCGTGGTTTTTTTCACCAGATATGTTTCGCTTTATTGAGGTAAAGCATCATCAGTGGTCTCTTATCTTGTTATTTACCTTTTCATTTGCTTTTAGATCGAAAAACAGTTCGTTAAGAATGGGTTGATTTGTTCTTACGGTGATTTTTCGGCTGATTTCTCGCTTACATCGGGAATGCCATTTGATAGCACATCTTTCTCCTGAAGAAATCATCCAATTTTTCTTAAATCTACAATAGAGGAAACGTTATCGAGAAAATTAAGTTCATACCTTATCCGTTTTTTTATGTAATATTTTCACTGTCAACATTCCTTTAATATTAAGAAGAGTGGCAGGTTCAGTTTTCAGTTGACTCAGCACTATTAATTTTAAATTTTATTCCCAAGCGAGAGGGCGTATTGTATAGGAAAATATATCCCAATTCATGCAGGTACTGCAAGCTCGAATAGCCGTATCGTCAGGGGCACTGACTCAGGAGCTATGAGCAACCGTGCAAAAAATCAAATGGAACTCGTGTACAGGTAAAGCAGTGGACGAGTCCCAGCAGACCAGATTAAAGAAACTATCTGCCCCTTCACCAGTGGCCGCCGGTCGGGGTGGCCGAGCGGTTCTAGGCGCTACAGTCTGGAACCGCGCGACCGCTACGGTCGCAGGTTCGAATCCTGCCTCGGGCAAGGATGTGTGTGATGTCCTTAGGTTAGCTAGGTTTAAGTAGTTCTAAGTTCTAGAGGACTGATGACCTCAGAAGTTAAGTCCCATAGTGCTCAGAGCCATTTTGAATCTGTTAGCAGAAGCAGACAGCATCATTATGCGAGCAGGAGGCGTTACACCAGTAGTAACGAAGCACGAGGGAACGTTTTGCAGTGCGTCGCATATCGTCAGAGAGATGATAGATCCAATGAGAATGCCCGCGACGACGGCGAAAGCTAATGTAACTGTGGCTATACAGAGCTGAATGCCTAAAAGGATTACTTGTCTACAAGTTTTCATGAATCGTTTATGTGCTAGAGAAGGGCCAAGGAGGAGATAAGTGTTTAACGTCCTGCCGACAACTAGATCATTAGAGACGGAGCTCAAGCTCGGATTAGGGAAGGATCGTGATGGAAATCGGCCGCGCTCTTTCAAAAGAACCATCCCGACATTTGCCTGAAATGATTTAGAGAAATCACTGAAAACCTAAATCAGGATGGCCGAAGGTGGGTGTGAATCGTCGTCCACCCGAATGAGACTCAAATAGGCTAACCGCTGTGCAACCTCACTAGGTGCCATGTGTCAAAAGTTAGGAGGAAGTAGATCGGGGATTTCCCCACAGAATATTTATCAAGTTTCCTTGGGCGTCCTGCGAGGAAAGATGACAGTGATATAATAGTGTTGTAGTGATAGTCAAGGCCCGGAGGCACTATTGTACCAGCGGTAGGAGGGTTTTGAGGGGTGCAGTTCGCGCTTGCAGACATTTTCGCGGGAACCTGGTGATCGAATAGTGCAGCCCTTTCGCTTTAGTGATTTTTTTGCTCTCTCCTCGTTTGAATCTTATTCTCTGTCTTCAAGACAATATATTTTCTGATTTTCGATAAGTTTTTTTTTGTGGAACTAGTTTCTCGATGTTAACAGTTAGGGGTAGTGGTAATAGTTTTCAAAATTTAATTTTTGTGCATTGCAGGAGATACGTTGGCTGTTTCTTGCGTGAGAACGTGAAATTTTCGTTTCATGGTGTAACAATCTGTTTTTTCACATTTAAATAAATTTTCATTTTTTACATACTTCTTGGAACGATCCTGAGTTTCCTGATAGTTACATAGAATAAGGGGAAGCTGTACAAATGAATGTGTTGATGCGGGGACTACGACTAAGCCAAGGGCAACATTTATTGAATCGTTGAACAGCTGAAATGTTATATGACTCTCCATTAACATTCCAAAGCGGACGCTAAGTAATGATACGAATAGTTTACTGTGCCTTTATTTTTATGTGGGTGAGCTGTTTTAATTACCATAATGTGGAATATTTTGATGTCAGTGCGCTACGCGGAAGTTTCAGTCGATATTAACAAAGCCTACCTACAAAGGAACCGCACCAAACCGCAGTAGATATGCGGACTATAAAAGCGATAAATTAGTTCAGATAACTGGCTCATTGACAGTGTCGATAGTTGTGTGTTTTTCGAAGAGCTCGTTATCCAAATGCCTGCTTTTAACGGAAGTACTAATACTGCAGTAGCTTAATTACTCTGGAATATATCATGAATAATTTTAGTACCTCTAGGGACAAAATAGCAATGGATGACACACACATACATCCTTCGTAACAGTATTTGCTGTTTCTATTGTCTGTATAATCAGTACTCAGTTATTCACGGACGTACATATTTACTAGATTGGATTATTTGCTATGCAGTAAATAATTAGTGAGTACAGTGACAGTCTGCGTTGCGTTAATATTTTATCATTCACGGACAATTATGGGAAACACTTCTGAATAGTTCCACATCTATAATATAAACTTCACAAGTGAATTTTGCTACAATCTGATGGATATCGCAAATAGGTTGCTATTCGTTGTGTGGGACATTCACCATAATACACTATACTAATTGTCGCGAAAGAAACGGCACTCTTTGCAATGCTAAGGAATTATTTAAAGTGGCTCATCAACGCGAGATTATTTTTTTCACCCTGGCCTTACGCTCTGGCATGTTTACGAGTAATTCAGCGGTAGCAGACGAGTACTTAATAGGGGATCTACGTACTTGCCGTCACCAATTTGATTCATGTTGCCATGGTGTGAAGAGCATGGATAGGGCTTCAATTTATATAAAGAGGAAGGCGGAACTCTAAATCGGTTTCGAGAAAATCTAGTTTGAAAGTTTTAGGCGTCAGTGTACAGGATGACAATTATCGAACTACAAGAAACAAAATAACTTCTGAAAGTTTTGCATTAGTACGTTCAAACTGCACGGTTGACCGCCGAGCATGATGGGAATTAGTATGATCTGTCCGATTTGCTTCAGCGACGAAGCCCACTTTGATTTGGATGTGTTCGTCAAAAAGATGGTTCAAATGGCTCTAAGCACTATGGGATTTAACATCTGAGGTCATGAGTCCCCTAGACTTAAAGCTACTTAAACCTAACTGACCTAAGGACATCACACACATCCATGCCCGAGGCAGGATTCGAATCTGCGACCGTAACAGCAGCGCGGTTCCGGACTGAAGCGCCTAGAACTACTCGGCCACAGCGGCCCACTTTGTTCGTCAATACGGAAAACTGGCGCATTTGGGGGACTAATAACTCGCATTTCACGATTGAAAATTCTCTTCACACTCAACGAGTGAATGTATGGTGTGCAACGTTCAGTCGCGGAATAATCGTTGCCATATTCCTTGATGGCACGGTGACTACCGAACGGTACTTGAAGGTTTTGGAAGATGATTTAGTACCCATTATCCAAAGTGACCTCGATTTCCACAAGGTGGTCCATGAAAGACGGAGCTCGACCTCATTGAAGCAGGAGAGTGGTTGATGTCCTGGAGGGGCACTTTGGCGACCGCATTCTGGTTCTGGGATACCCATGGGCCACTGCCATGTGCCTCTATTGACCGCCATATTCTTCGGATCTGAACACATGCGACTCCTTTTTGTGCCGCTATATTAAATCAAGGTGTACTGCAATAACCCCAGAACCATTCCTGAGCTGAAAACAGCCATTCAGGAGATTACTGACAGCATCGATGTTCTCAAACAACAGCGGGTCATGCAGAATTTGGCTATCCCTCTGCGGCACATCATCACCAGGCATGGGAGGCATATCGAACATGTCATAACTTACATCCGAATATTTGCAGTGACGTTTGCATGTTGAATAAAGTGTGTGCACGCCATACTTAGCCACTAGTTTACGCTTCTTTCACATAGTTCACTAACTGTCATCCTGTATACACTATTGTGTGGTCGCCAATAGGCAAGTAGTATGTAGCGAAGTGATTAAGTGCCTAGTTTCATAAGCACGAAGTGTCTGGATCGAATCGCTTTGCTGGTGCTTTTTCTTTTTTCTCGCGTAAATCCTACAACAGGGTTATTACCACTGTTCTAATTATCAGCTCGTAATTATTATTTAAATATTGTTGCAAGGACATTGTAAACAAAACACGATACACGACCATTTTGAATCAAATCAGTATAGTCTTTTTATTGACTTTGTTGTATAAACATTTGTGACACGTATGGAGAGCTACACGAATCAGGATGATACTGATCGTAGAAACACGTAAAAAAGTAATTATTTTGGCATACAGCACACGTAATGAATGCAAGTTTTTACCAGAGCATAGGTTTTTCGATGTTTCTCCTGCGGAACTAACTTGTTTTGCGTTCATAAGCGGTTCTCTGTCATCACACAGTTCCGCGGCGTACTACTCATATCTGATCATACCACCTGACTATCGGTGCAGACAACTGATGTTGTACAACTGATTGCATTTTTATGCAATCTTCTCTTCAAGCTATCTCTCTATTGTGTTCGATTATGTACGAGAAATTTTGTAGTCACCATATAAGGTTTTTCACGTGCTTGTAAAAATAAGCGTCGCTCGGTTGCACCAACGGAGTACATTACTTTAATACAGCACGTTGGCAGACCCTCTCTATGTTAAACAGCTTTCTCGAAAAAAACCTTGTTCGTTAACGGCTGAGGTCATCAGTCCCCTACAACTTAGAACTACTTGAACCTAACTAACCTAAGGACATCACACACATCCATGCCCAAGGCAGGATTCGAACCTGCGCCCGCAGCGGTTGCGCGGTTCCAGACTGAAGCGCCCAGAACCGCTCGGCCACACTGGCCGGCCTTGGAGACGTTACCATAAACTTTTAAGCTCTTGGTCCAAATGAGCCAGTGGTCTATTGCAAGCAAAAGAAGACAGTTGGCAGTAATTTTCCACATAAGGTGACAGCATATTGTGCAGTGTAGGAATGCGTCACCTTGTGCATATCCTTTCCCTGCACAACAACCACCTTTTCTCTGCGTTCGGCGAGAGTTCGGTCATAAGTTGTTTGACATTGGTACCCTAAGGAAAACATTCACAAATTAGCATAGTATGGTCTGTAAAAATAGTATGTAGTTGATGTATATAAATGAGGTACTGTTATATGTAATACCTGTTTCATCAGTGTTAATAACAAAATCCTTGTCGGATTTGGGTATGAGGGCTAGAGTCTGTATTCGGAAATTTGTAGCTGCATTAAGAACTTGCTGCAGTGAACCACTTTCACTCTCGGTTACAAATCTGGTGATTTTTCTCTGACGCAAGGGATGTCTTCGTTAAAAGAATACGACCCACGAGTCAGAAGCTTGAAAATTTAAATCAGGAAATTGGCTAGCAGGAGCAGGAGTCCGGTGCAGCAGGTTTCCCTTCGTGACCGGCTAGTTACATTCTCGAGCTATTATTACACGATCATAAGTCCACAAATCAATTGTTTTAATTTGTTCATGCCTTCTTCCACCTTGTTACATATGTTTTTTCCGCTTTCATGCTTTTGAGACGTGAAGCTCCATTTCTACGAAATGTGGCCAAACGCCATTCTGGATGCTTCCTTGCCAGATTGACGACCCAAATCTGGCACGCGGAACGTAATCGCTGTCGATTTTCGACAGCGTCTCTTCGGCCTCGCAATCGTGTGATGAAACAGAAGCGACTTCTTCAGTTTCTTCAAACACGCCCTCTCCATTGGTGTTTTGGAGGGCAATAAGTTTGTCTTGCATCACGAGTTGTTCCACCACCAGCATTTCAAAAATTTTGCGAAATATTTCTTCTCCAGTGTACATTTCTCCATGTGTTATTACTGTAGAAGGTTTCGAACTGATGAGATTGTTTCGGAGAAATAGCTGTTCACTGTACACGAGTGCCGTTTTTGAAACTTTACGTTAAAGCGATTCAGCTTCACAGTCCGGGTCACGTTCCCTTGCTGTCGGAGTGCCAGGCGCATCAACACATTTACTTGTAAAATCAGACACCTTGGAGCATTGAAATGTAACAACCAAGGAGGCTAACATGCGAATGAAGTATTCTTCTTTATAAACGCCATTCCCTTTCGCCCTGCACGCACCGAAAATTGTATGTGCACATTCAAATTTCTCTGACGGGTCAAAACTGGATGCAGAATTACCAGGAAAAATAGGGTCATACAGTGAATCCTATCGTACCTGCACCAATACCGGAAAAAAAGGCTCAAGATGCGTTGAAACGTACCTGCAGGAATACGGTTATAATGGTAAACTACTTCCAAAATGTTAGATAAAAACCCGAATTTTCAGGGTGAAGACTATGTTAACTATGGATGATTCCTTAGATACTGATAGGTTGCATAACGATAATAAACCTGTTACTACGTGGGAACGAAGGAAAGAAACTCAGATTTTCTCGAAAACGGTTGAGTGTTGCCCTCTTCCTTCCTACATGTGTTGCAGTCCTAGTCATGATCTGTACACCCTGTCAGTATGAATATGATCGGTGAGGGCAAGTACGTACGGTGCCCTTGTTGGCTGGGGATGTGTTTTCTCGCTCCGCCAGGCAGCAAAAATTGTGAGCGGCCTCACGCATAGCCATATACAGAAACGATTTCAGAACAGCAACCGTAGGATTCACACTTAGTGGATTCAAATAGTTGCCATCCAGAAAAATCCATAAATCAGTAAAGCAAACAGTTTGGTATGTGCAGTTCGCATTTATTTAGCACCGACTTGAGGAGAGGTCGCATTTTTCCAATGTTTTTTTGAGGAACAATGGCGCCATAGTGTGCAGAACCGTTGAACATGACGTCATAGCTGGTGGTGATTAGGGGAAAACCGTAGACACAACGGTTCATCACGGACACACTGTACTACAATGTGTTACCTTTCGTGCAACTGTATAGTGGTGCCATTTTCCAACAGGAAAATGCTCGTCCACACATGGCACATGGCACTACGAACCGCCTCTGTGATGATGAGGCCAGCACTGTCCCCATATCTACCCCTGATAGAAGAAGTCTGAGATCAGCTTGGACATCAACTGCATCCCAGCGCCAGAAACCAGGATATGAAGTACCACTTGTGGGGCGGCGGGTGGAAATTTGTTGAATATTAAAATGTTCCTATGGTTTAATTAATGCTGTTGTTTACCGTTCTCAACACTGGCTCTCTAACTACAATATTGGTAACCAGAAAGTGATTAGGAAAACGTGAAGCCTAGAAGCCCACTTCAATTGAGAAATACACTTCTAGCTACAGCTTATAGCTCTGAGGAATTAGGAGATTGTCTGGGGTCATAATCAAAAAACGATTCACTCTGAAAGGTTCATTATATTCTGAAAGTCACAGACCAAAAACAATCCACACAATCCAGTTACCAGAACAGTTCAGAGTCTAATGCGCTGATGCAGCTATAACTGTTCAAATTAAATGTTTATGTGAATGCACGCCATAATTTGATGATGATGTTCATCAAACGCCACGCTAAATAATGGTAGAATGTCTGTCCCACGGCGGCACGTGAAAATACGGCATACGCAAACTGAAGATAGATCATTAAAGTCGTTCCAGAATTAGCACTTCACTCGAAAACGATTTCATGGTTACGCGTGTCCCGAGTAACATATTACGGCATCCGAGGCTGTTTATAGCAATGATACCGACGCGACGCAACTGATAGGCACAGATGGTGCGCTGATCAGCGTCTGGAGAGAACTCGGGCCTGTTCTCTCGCGCAGCGTTCTTGTATATAAAACCGCGGCGCGGACGGCTAAGGGAACGCCTGATTAAATTCGCTGTTCCGAATAGCCGCTGGGCTAGTAATGCACCACTTTAAGTTATCAAATAAATCGTTGCTTCCTTTGCTGATGGGCAATGAAGCTCTCAATTTAAATGTGCAATCAGCACACAGATAAGTAATAATAATAAAAGTCTGATGTGGCTAAGTCCAATATTTTGGGCGAGAGAATTAATTTAATTACACTACACGCAGTAGGCGAGCTCTGAACTTGCCCTTTGGAGATACGCTATCGCTATAGTTTTATAGTTATTCAGTTGAAATTTCTCACATCTTTATGAATATAGCGTATCTCCCTTCTACTTAAATTTAAACATCATAGCCTTATTTATTCGCCAACTTAATCTACCTTGCTTCCTGAATTTTTAAGCCAAAACCAGAAAATCATGAATTTCAACTAAAATTTTAATTTGTGAGAGCCAGAACACTGTTTCTACTAACTTATTACGCAAACGGAATCTAAATATAAATTTTTAAGTTTCTAGCCTTTTTCTGTTGCGTCAGTGATTTTTACAGAAAAATGTCCAACTTTCGAAAGCGGTTAAAGTTATTGAACTGATATTCAACACATACTGATTTTGTATTACTCCTAACATGCTACAAACGTTTTAGGTTATTTACTTGATTTTTAAAGTATTGCGCAACATTTACAACGTCAGAGCTAGTTACAGCGGACTGGCTGGCACACAATGGAAAGACTGCTGTGAATTTTATACGGCGTGAGTAGGCTGCTTCCCTACACACTTACAACAGTTGTGGGCCAGATTGCCTCAGGAGAGGATGCAGATGCTTCGTGCCACTCTTCTCAACCGGTATACTATATTCATCAGAGGAGATGCAACTATACTGGAAAGTAGGCTCATACTGACAGGTTTTTTTGTAAATTTGACTGGACCTTTTCACCAATGAAGTTATATCACATACACTCTTTGCCTGTTAAATTTCATTACGTTTCCTCCTCCCCTTCACTATGCTTGACTTTTCTTGTCAGTCAGTATACTTCTTTGGCAGTACGAACGGTCTTATTTTGCATCAATGTATAACAAGAGCTTCCTCGGTGTCAATTAACCATGGTTGTGGATTATAGTTCTAGCATGACAGGGGGCTTAATCTCTGGGTCTCTTCTCTCTGTGACATCGTATATATCATTTTGGTGGCGGCGTAATGCTCCATACTTTGACTTATATTCTTACCTAATCGTCGATGTTCACTTAGTTCTAAAGAAACTTATCCTCTCTACCGAAAAGTAAAGGAGGGTAATTGGCAAAGTGCAGGTATGGAAGTGTCCCCGTCACTGTATGAAACAAGTGACAAATTTTGTTCACGATCCAGAGAAATTTTCTCAAGGAATGAATGTAGCTGAATAGCATAGTAAACAGAGGATGGATGAAGTTTATTCCTGACGACAGGTGTCCCCGAATCACTCTTGCAGCTGCAATAAATCAGATTCAGATTTGGGGAAAATAACTACAGCCACTCAGTGGTAGTCTATCAGAATCGATTTCCCGAAAACTACTGAAAAGGGAATTATTTGTGACGGGTGTATAGAGCAATGTCGCAGCAGGGGAATCTCTTTAAATGCGAACATTTTAGGTTGGCTTTACCGTAACTGTTATTGACATTAAATGAAACAACGAGTTTTCTGTTACCAGTCACTGTTTATTTATCTCCACGACGCGTTTCAAAGGTTTAAACCTCAATCATCAGGTGGATTTACATTTTTTACTATGACTTGTGTGGCTGTGTGTGTTATGTTACGATATTTTGCAGGAACCCATGGCACTGTCTAGTGGAGGACAATACACTACTTTCTTTTTTTGTTTTTTGTGATGTGATCGCTTTACCACAACATCTTCTATACAATCCGTTTTATAGGTAATCTTTCATGTCAGATTGCCAATGTCTTCAGACGAAAAGGCATGAACATATCCTTTACCACAGACAACAAGATCCTCATCACACAGGTGTATACAAAATGGAATGATTGTACTGTAACTGCTTCTACATAGGCCAGACAGGCAGATCATTTGAGATTAGATTCACAGAACACACGGCAGCACTAAAAAACAAAAAGTACCACACATCAGGAACAGCCACCCACCTACATGAAACAAAACACCATATTAGCAAATGGCTCTGAGCACTATGGGATTTAACGTCTGAGGTCATCAGTCCCCTAGAACTTAAAACTTCTTAAATCTAACAAACCTAAGGACATCACACACAGCCATGCCCCAGGCACGATTAGAACCTGCAACCGTAGCTGTCGCGCAGTTCCAGACTGAAATGCCTAGAACCGCAGGGCCACATCGGCCGGCCCATGTTAACAAGAAAGGTATCAGTATCCAACACATCCAATCTGAAGGCAAAAAAACTAGACGTCCTTGAAACGCTCCAAATATACAAACACCTAACAAAAGAATATGAATCCATCTTAAATGACAATATTCACAATGTTTTCAGCAGCTACTTACGGTATTAAATTTGCAATGTGCACACACACACGCACACCTACCTTAATATTTACCATAAACATTTAGTTATGTTACCATGGCATCCCCCAAATATACAAGGGATTGCCCTCATTTACAAATATACCATCAAAACAACAGCATGTATCCCCTGTCAGCTTAAAACTATATGTGTATTAACTAATGACACACATTGTACATCTATCTGCATATTTTAAAGCATTAAACAATGTACTACCCCAACCTTTAGGCAGTTATTACATGTAACACATATAATCTTAAGAATCCCGTGCTTTGCAATGTTTCCACTCATCCAGTCACTCCTTCCACCCTCTCTCTGCCTCCACCCTCTCTATTCCTTCATCTCCGTCTGCCTCCAGCCTTTGATTCCCATCTGTGAATCCCAACCAAAACTGTTATTTATGAATAATTTCACTACTGTAGCTAACATAATTATTGTACTTAAAGTTTGCAACATGTATTTTGAGTCTCGTAACAAATAAATACCCCACTCATACGTTTATAGTTGGTGGGGACTTCAACCTTCCCTCGATATGTTGGCAAAAATATTTGTTCAAAACCGGTGGTAGGCAGAAAACATCTTCCGAGATTGTCCTCAATGCTTTCTCCGAAAATTATTTCGAGTAGTTAGTCCACTAACCCACGCGAATTGTAAATGGTTGCGAAAACACACTTGACCTCTTAGCCACAAACGGTCTAGAGCTAATAGAGAGCATCATGACTGATATAGGGATTAGTGATGACAAGGTCGTTGTAGCTAGGTTCAATACCGTTTCTTCCAAATCCACCAGAAACAAACTCAGAATAATTTTATTTAGAAAAGCGGATAAAGTGTCACTAGAAGCCTTCCTAAGAGACAATCTCCATTCCTTCCGAACCGACTATGCAAATGTAGACGAGATGTGGCTCAAGTTCAAAGATACAGTAGCAACAGCAATTGAGAGATTCATACCTCATAAATTGGTAAGAGATGGAACTGATCCCCCATGGTACACAAAACAGGTCCGAACGCTGTTGCAAAGTCAACGGAAAAAGCATGCGAAGTTCAGAGGAACGCGAAATCCCGAAGATTGGCTAAAATTTACAGACGCGCGAAATTTGGCACGGACGTCAATGCGAAATGCCTTTAATAGGTTCCACAACGAAACATTGTCTCGAAATTTGGTAGAAAATCCGAAGGAATTCTGATCGTATGCAAAGTACACAAGCGGCATGACGCAGTCAATACCTTCGCTGCGCAGTGCCGATGGTACTGTTACCGACGACTGTGCCGCTAAAGCGGAGTTATTGAACGCAGTTTTGCGAAATTCCTTCACCAGGGAGGACGAATGAAATATTCCAGAATTTTAAACACGAACACCTGCTAGCATGAGTTTCTTAGAAGTAGATATCTTAGGGGTTGCGAAGCAAAGCAAATCGCTTGATACGGGCAAGTCTTCAGGTACAGATTGTATACCGATTAGGTTCCTTTCAGATTACGCTGATACAATAGGTCCCTACTTAGCAATCACATACAACCGCTTGCTCACCGATAGATCTGTACCTACAGATTGGAAAATTGCGCAGATCACACTAGTGTTTAAGAAATGTAGTAGGAGTAATCCATTGAATTACAGACGTATATCATTGACGTCAGTTTGCAGTAGGGTTTTGGGGCATATACTGTATTCAGACATTATGAATCACCTCGAAGGGAACGATCTATTGATACGTAATCAGCATGGTTTCAGAAAACATCGTTCTTGTGCAACGCAGCTAGTTCTTTATTCGCACGAAGTAATGGCCGCTATCGACAGGGGATCTCAAGTTGATTCCGTATTTCTAGATTTCCGGAAATCTTTTGACACCGTTCCTCACACGTAACTTCTAATCAAGCTGCGGGTCTATGGGGTATCGACTCAGTTGTGCGACTGGATTCGTGATTTCCTGTCAGGAAGGTCGCAGTTCGTAGTAATAGAGGGCAAATCATCGAGTAAAACTAAAGTGATATCAAGTGATCCTCGGGGAAGCGTCCTGGGACCTCTGCTGTTCTTAATCTATATAAATGACCTGGGTGACAATCTGAGCAGTTCTCTTAGGTTGTTTGCAGATGATGCTGTAATTTACCGTCTAGTAAGGTCATCCGAAGACCAGTATCAGTTGCAAAGCGATTTAGAAAAGATTGCTGTATGGTGTGTCAGGTGGCAGTTGACGCTAAATAACGAAATGTGTGAGGTGATCCACATGAGTTCCAAAAGAAATCCGTTGGAATTCGATTACTCGATAAATAGTACAATTCTCAAGGCTGTCAATTCAACTAAGGACCTGGGTGTTAAAATAACGAAGAACTTCAGTTGGAAAGACCACATAGATAATATTGAGGGGAAGGCGAGCCAAAGGTTGCGTTTCATTGGCAGGACACTTAGAAGATGCAACAAGATCACTAAAGAGATAGCTTACACTACACTCGTTCGTCCTCTGTTAGAATATTGCTTCGCGGTGTGGGATCCTTACTAGGTGGGATTGACGGATGACATCGAAAGGGTGCAAAAAAGGGCAGCTCGTTTTGTATTATCATGTATTAGGGGAAAGAGAGTGGCAGATATGATGCGCAACTTGGGATGGAAGACATTAAAGCTAAGACGTATATCGTCACGGCTAGATCTATTTACGAAATTTCAGTCACCAACTTTCTCTTCCGAATGCGAAAATATTTTGTTGAGCGCAACCTACATAGGTAGGAATGATCATCAAAATAAAATAAGAGAAATCAGAGCTCGAACAGAAAGGTTTAGGTGTTCGTTTTTCCCGCGCGCTGTTCGGGAGTGGAATGGTAGAGAGATAGTAAGATTGTGGTTCGATGAACCCTCTGCCAAGCACTTAAATGTGAATTACAGAGTAATCATGTAGATGTAGGTGTAGATGTAACCTGATTATACAGGGTAAGTCATTAACTATTGCCACCTAGAATAAATCCGAAAGTATGATAGTAGCTGAAAAGTTTGTGGGACAAATGTTGCATGGGACAACGTGTGCCATAATATGACGTTGGTTTTTTGTTGCTAGGTGGGATCGCATCAGAGATGGTTCAAATGGCTCTGAGCACTATGGGACTTAACATCAGAGGGCATCAGTCCCGTAGAAGTTAGAACTACTTAAACCTAACTAACCTAAGGACATCACACACATTCATGTCCAAGGCAGGATTCGAACCTGCGACCGTAGCGGTCACGCGGTTCCAGACTGAAGCGCCTAGAACCACACGGCCACACCGGCCGGCCGCAACAGAGATATGAAGGTCAATTTTTTTTTAATGGGAAGTTATAGTTTGGTCCTTATTTTCAGATAGAGGCTATCGAGACGATTCCATGATGTGCAACAGTAATGTGTTTAAAGGTCAACGAAGGTCAGGCAGGTGGCATGTACATCCATTTACAGAAGGTATCCGAAGTGATGACCATTGGTATCAATGAAGTGCTGCAGTCTTATTATCATGGATTGAGTGGTATTCCTTATCATTTCGGCACTTATCGAAGCACATGCTCTGACAATTCTCTCCCACATATCGTGCAAATAGCAAATATTCGTCGAATACGGCGTATCCATCTAACGTGCCATTGATATGTAAACACCATTCGACCGTTTCACAATACAACACTAATAGGAATGGTAAGACTAGTATCGTCGAATCAAGCGAATGTGAGTCATCTATTCCTTCGAAGAACAAGTCGATATGCTTCTGATTTACGGAGAATGCAAACGAAATTCAGTGGGAGCTAGAGACTTATACGCTGAAAGATATCCTCAACACACTCATCCTACTCGTCGTACATTTAAATATGTGTATGATAAACCGAGAACAACGGGATCTTTAATACACAGGAAATATATCCGGCAAAGGAAAGTTATTAACAAGGAAATGGAAATTGCTTCTCCTGCCACTGTGGGCCGAGATCCTAGTGTTAGTTGGCGTCAAATCGCAAGGGAACCCGGCATGAGCCAGAGTAGAGTCGTTTGTGTTCTGAATCGCCATATATATCAACCTTACCATATCAGTCCCAAACAAGAATTAACTGACACAGATTGCATGCATCGCATTGAATTCTGCCGATGGGCTCAACTTCAGATTCCGAGGGATGACACATTTATTAATTTTATTTTATTTACTGACGAGGCAACATTCACGGACCATGGAAATGTTAAGTTGCATAACATGCATTACTGAGCAACTGAAAATCCGTGTTGGCTGTGGAAAGTTGCACGCCAAACACCGTGGTCGGTGAATGTATGGTGTGGGATTCTGGAGGACAGCATTATAGTCCCCTATTTAATCGAAGGAATTCTTAATGGTAGGAAGTAAACCACATTCCTGCAAGAATGATTAGGTCTATTATTGTAAGAAATACCTTTAGGAACAAGGAACAGAATGTGATATCAACACGATGGGTAAGCGACACAGTTGTCGCTGATGGCTAGAAATAAGTCGCAGAAACAGTTCCCAAATCGTTAGATTGGACGCGAAGATGTGTCGTGGCCGGCTCGTTCGCCAGACTTGACGTCTCTGGATTTTGTCTTGTGGGGATTCGTAAAAGATATTGTTTATAAAGTCGTTCAAACAATACCTGAAGAAATGCGAGAGAGAATTATCAGATCATGTGCTTCGATAAGTACCAATGTGATAAGGAGAACCACACAATCCATTTTAAGAAGATTGCAGCACTGCATTGATAAGACGTTCATGCCAACTTTCTCACTTTCGTTAAAGTTCAAAGACCTTACTGTTACACATCATTGGATTAGATCGATAGGCGCTATCAGAAAATAAGTACGAAACTATAGCATCCCATAAAAAAAAACAAGTTGACCATATTTCTGAAGCGGCCCAATCTAGCAACAAAAAACCAACGTCATATTATATTCCCTGTTGTCCCATGCAACTTTTGTCCCACAAACTTTTCAGCTCCTATCATACTTTCGGATTTATTCTAGGTGGCAATAGTTAGTGACTCACCCTTATAAACGAATATGAAACAGTGGAAGTAACCTGTGGCCACTGAAGGTATTCTATTTTACTTATATTATTTTTACCTTTAGATACACGGTTAGTTTTTTGCCAGAAGGGACCCAAAGTCATGTTCTGAAATTTGTTTCTCCACTAGACAGTGCCATATGTTCCTCCAAACTGTCGTGATACAACATGCACGCACACACACAGACACACACACATACACACACACACGCACACACGTCATACTAACAAATGTGAGCCCACCTGATGATGGAGATTTAAACCTTTCAAATGCGTCGTGCAGATAAATAAACAGTGACTGGTTAGAGGAAGCTCTGTTGTACGTGCGTCATAATCAAGGGAAAGTGTATATGGTTCGGCGTCAGCGCAACCTCAGTGTCTATTGAAACTGTTTAAATACTTCGGACCTTTCTCTCCTCATCCTTTTATGCAGTATCGGTGTGAGTAAACTTCTTAACCGATTCCTCTAGATTCTGTGGTACGTACTGTTTAACCATTAAAAGCTTCGGCATCTGTCTGAGAAAGGAAGCGATCATTAGTTAACTGTCATCTGATGCACTAGAACTTGCAGTATGAACGTTAGATGCAGTTCACTGAAATCGCATGGATTCCGAAATTTTGAACATGAAACGCATAGCGTGGCCTCGAGACTTCAGGAAAATTGTGCTTGACCTGTATTTAAATCGGAAATATCTGCTTATGACGAGCAGATCACAGTTGTAAGAGCGAGATAAGCTATTGAAAATGTGAAACACAGTTACACTAATAACCGGTGTAGCCGTCAGAATGTTGATGATAGCATGCAAATGTGCATGCGTGTTGTTGCACTCATGACGGATGTCAGTTTGTGGGATGGAGTTCCATGCCTATTGCCTGTTGAGCTTAGTCTGTCAAATACAGTGAAGATTAAAGCTGGTTGTGGTTGACGCTGGAGTTTTCATCCGATATGTCCCATGTGTGCTCGACTGCAGGCAGATACGGTGATCGAGCAGGCCAACACAATATGTCGATGGTCTGCAGATCATGTTGGGTTACAAGAGTGGTATGTGAGCGAGCGTTATCCAGTTGGAAAACACCCCACGGTTCACTGCTGGCAGCACAACAGGTCGAATCATTAGACTGATGTTCAGATTTGCAGTCATGGTGCGTGGCATAACCACGAGAGTGCTCTGCCGTCATAAGAAGTCGCACCCCAGACCGGAGATCCTGGTATTGGTCCAGTATGTCTCGCATGCAGACAAATTCATTGCAGACCTCCTCCTAATCAACACACGACTATCACCGGTATCGAGCCAGAACCATCTCTCATCATGAAACATAATAGACCTCCACCCTGTCCTCCAGTGAGCTCTCGATTGACATCACAGATGTCGCAAATGGCCGTGGTTTGGTGTCAGTGGAGTGTACGTTACATGCGTCAACCTCAGAACTGTCCGTGGAGTAACCTATTTGTAACAGTTCGTTGTGTCACTGTGCTAACTGCAACTCAAATTGCTACTGCAGATGCAGTTACGATGCGCGAGAGCCATATGCCGAACACGATGGTCTTCCCTCTAGGTAGCGCCACGTAGCCGTCCAGAGCTGTCTTCTTGCGACCATAGATTTCCGTGACCACCGCTGCTAGGAGTCATATACCCTGGCTACGTTCCTGAGAAGTCTTTCTGCAGTATCGCAAAAGGAACACCCAGCTTCGTGTAGCCCTATTACACATCCTGGATCAAAATCATTGAGGTGTTGACAACGGCGTCTTAGTCGTCTTAAAGATGTTCTTAATTAATCTTAAATCATGACGTTCAATCTCAATATTAACTACCGCTCACGACCGTTACAGCATATATCTAAAGCAAACGTGATTTGCATCCTCATGGTTGTGCTACTGTTGTGCAGATGGCGTGGAATTTGAACACGCACAATCTTTGAGATGTTCAAACACGCCTGCCAACTTGCGCTTATGTCGCACAACTCCTTCTTGGTGACGCGATTTTTTTTCCGGCAGTGTATTTAGGCCATCTGAGCACAGCTCCAGAAGCATCTCAAATTTTTATTGTCAGTGCTACTCACCGTCCTATTACTTAAGAACAAATTAACGAGATGTTCTGTCAGCGTAATTTGTTACAGAAAGGAGCAACTGTATGATACGGATCGGTGTATGACCGTGGCTCAGCCGGCCAGTGTGGCCGAGCGGTTCTAGGCTCTTCAGTCAGGAACCGCGCGACCGCTACGGTCGCAGGCTCTAATCCTGCTTCGTGCATGAATGTGTGTCATGTCCTTAGGTTAGTTAGGTTTAAGTAGTTGTTGGTTCTAGGGGACTGATGACCTCAGATGTTAAGTCCCATAGTGGTCAGAGCCATTTGAACCATTTTGAACGGTGGCTCAGCCTGCCCTAGGGATTTATAATGGGGGACCAAAATGTTGCCGTTCTAAGGCCGTACAGTCCAGAGTCGATATGCCAACGACACAAAATCGTCGTGAACATTGAGGCAATCGTCCCACCAGCGCTTCCGTTTGGTAAAACACCGTGTCATGGTGCATGAAGAAGTCCGTAACTAATCGCTTCACATCATCGTCCGAAAGAAATCGCTGAAGTTTCAGGGCCTTTTCTAAGGGAGCGATAGCTTGATAATCGCATGGGCAGAAATCAGGAATACAAGGCGGTTGCTCCAGCGTCTCTGACTAGAGTTTCCTGAACTTCTGCATTACGACATTTGTAATATGGGGACGTGTGTTATCATAAAGCAGCACCACCCCTTGTTGCAGTTTTCCTGGAAGGTTCGCCTTAATTTCCGCCGTAATTTCTCCAGCTGCACCATACACATTCTTGACTCTCCGATGGATGTCTAGCGGTGTTTGTCCTTCGGCAGCCAAGAACAGAACAACATCACATTGGCCCTGTTTAGACGTATTTGGTAATAACGTCGCTATAGTTCACGTTTCCTTATTTAACGTACGCATGACGGAAAGACGCGAATGCTACACTAAACCCTTGCGTAGATGTCCGTCCACATATACCAGCATCGGAGTCGTGCTAGTTGCATATACGCTGTACCAATATCGTCAAACGGACACTTTTTGATCTCCCATTATACATTGATCGAATTTAGTGGAACCGATGGAGAAGAAATCAATGAAATGCCATGACTCGGAGTTATATTAGTGAAATATCGTTCAGAAATGCTGAGCCTTAAATGTAATGAATTACTGAACTGGTTTCCGATAATATCGTTTCATTTCAAGGCATTTTATCAGTTTCATCCCCATTCATTCCAGTCACTTCATTTGTGTGAATATAATTTTGTTGATGTACACTCCTACAGAAGGTAAGCCACATGTATTCTCCTCACACCGCATGGGAGAAACTCAAGTTCCGGTGATAACACAAAACAAAAATGTGTATGTCGTGCATGCGCACTCTGCTGCTTTAAATGCCTAAAGCTAGTGTTCACGATATGCAACAGACACGGGTTCGTATCCCAGTCTGACATAAATCTCCATTTGTCTGCATATATAAGTACATGATTGTTCTTCAATTCACAATTAAGTATGTGACAGAGTGTTAAAAGAACCACTTTGAAACTCTTTCTCTTGTTCCCTTCCCAAACAGCACATGGGAAATATGAATACCTAAATCTTTCCATGCGAGCTCCGATTTCTCTTATTTTAATACGATGGTTATTTCTTCCTATATAAGTAGGAGTTAACATAACAATTTGGTACTCAGAGGAGCAAGTAGATGACTGAAATTTTGTGAAGGTCGTATGTCATTGGCCTGATGATTCCCATCTCAACCAGGTTTTCGTATCCCTGGCACTCTCTATCCTATTTTGTAATAACAGAAAACGAGCTGCCATATCGAATATTCTAGATGTCCTCAGTCTGTTCTAGGTAAGGATAGCATGCCACGTATAAACACTTCAGAAGAGGAAGGACAAGCGTCGTGTAGGCAGCCTCTTTAGTGAACTCCTTGCATCTCCTGAATGTTGTGCCATTAATAATCAGTCTTTGTTTCACCTTCTCTACATCACTATACTGTGTCACTGCTCCAGTGAAGTACTTTGTAATTGCAATCAGTAAATAGTTCGCTGAATAGTTGCCCTTAAATTTGCTTGACGTATTGTGCAACAAAAATTTAATTGATTATTGATGTTATTCATGCGAATGACATCACACTTTTCATTGTTTAGGGTCAGTTCCCACTTTTCCCGTGATACAAATATATTGCCTAAGTCGGTTTGATCTTGTAATAGCGGCATCATTCGTCGTACTTGCCTCCTGTTACTACTCGTTGATTCCTGTTGCTACTGGTTGATTCCATGTCAAAATGAACCTGAGACGTTTTAATTTTACTTTTAACTAAATTTATCCCATGCTTTACTGAACCTACAAAATCTTAATGTTAGTGTCCTGAAAAAATTACCAAAGTTACAAAATCACTTGGGGAAATGTAGTTAAACAAAATCGGCACTTCTGTACATGAATAAGGAAGACACAGAGTTTGCTTTCCATATTGGCAGAAGTTTCACTTATTGGTGTTGATTTACATGTTAAGTTTTAAGAGCAGAATGTTATCTTTCAAATAAAATTCAGCTTTTAAAGGGAGTTAAGACATTAAATATGCAGCTCATTTACAAATACTGCTATTAATGTGATAAAAAACATTTAAGAGTTTCCTCTGTAACTCAGCAGTTCTCTTAATTTTAGGCTAGGAGTGATAAAACCTAATAAACACATCCAGTGACCCGTAAAGCAGTGTTTATTACGCAAACAACCATGTATAAACATTGAAAGTAACTGTGTCCCACCCGTGACAGTTTTTTGGGTTGTTACTGAAACCGAAACCATTCAACAATTATTATCATTTTTAAGTTATATTGGATGGTGTAGCAAGTTCCTTAATGGTTTCTACTAATATTCACTAATTATTTATTCAGAAAATAGCAGAAACGTCAGCAATGCATAAGAGTCGACTTCGAGAAAAGTTGCAGAAAGATGCCAGCAAATACAGCAACCACAGAGAAAAATAAATAGAACTTGATAGGAAAAAATATCAAAACATGAACATAAAGGGATCCTCATGTGAAATAATTTTTTACTGAATATTATAAGAAGGGAGCTGGAAGAAAGAGAAACGACAAGCTTAAATTAAAATCTGACAAACTGTCACATAAGATAGCATAAATGTCGTCAGACCCTCGACAAAGGTGTTTCTAGGATAAAGGAGGAGCTTCCTTCTAGCCCTCCCCCCCCCCAAAAAAATAATCAGTTGTTAAAAAGCCATGTATTGAAAAGCCTGTCTAAAAAGGCAGCAAGCCGATTTTCTTGCGAGACAACCTTGTAAAGTTACAGGTGATAATCTCTTGAAAATGTAAAACGTTTTAACAAGTGATAAAACCACCAAGCAGTTACCTTGTACGAAGGACGTCCAATCTGTCGTGGACCCAGCAACTCACAGCTTGCAGAAACGTTGCATGACTGTGATAGTAGAGGGAGTTTTTGTTTTTTGTTTTAAAGCAAGAATATCTAAATACTAAAAGCACGTTTTTCAAATTATACCCAGTATAAATTCACTCAGCTACGCATACCCTGAGATGAGTTATGAACAGTAGTATTTCGAAGACCGGGAGAGACATAATCTCAAGGAAGTTCCAGGGTCAAAACCAGCTTTCGAAAAGATCATGCCAAGAACATTCTTTTGTAGGATTTTCAAACTGCAGGAAATACTCGGATATCAACCAAATACATGTATGCTGCAATTGTACAAAGGGCTCTTGAAGGAAGTTGAGAAATACGAATTATATTTTTAAGATCTGTAGGGGGCCCAGCGAAGATGTTCAGAGTTGACGAGAAGGATGTGTCCTACGTAGAGTTTGAAAAACGTTTTGCTTTTCGACCTAATCCAGACAGAAAACGTGTTAGGAGAAGCTTATAGTATTTTTTTTCAGGAAATTTAGACATTTATGAAAGGCTGAGAACCCATCCGCATTTTTTTTAGGGATGTATTTTTAAATTAAAACAATTACATACTCAATTACTCTAAAATCTTATCTACACTCCTGGAAATTGAAATAAGAACACCGTGAATTCATTGTCCCAGGAAGGGGAAACTTTATTGACACATTCCTGGGGTCAGATACATCACATGATCACACTGACAGAACCACAGGCACATAGACACAGGCAACAGAGCATGCACAATGTCGGCACTAGTACAGTGTATATCCACCTTTCGCAGCAATGCAGGCTGCTATTCTCCCATGGAGACGATCGTAGAGATGCTGGATGTAGTCATGTGGAACGGTTTGCCATGCCATTTACACCTGGCTTCTCAGTTGGACCAGCGTTTGTGCTGGACGTGCAGACCGCGTGAGACGACGCTTCATCCAGTCCCAAACATGCTCAATGGGGGACAGATCCGGAGATCTTGCTGGCCAGGTTAGTTGACTTACACCTTCTAGAGCACGTTGGGTGGCACGGGATACATGCGGACGTGCATTGTCCTGTTGGAACAGCAAGTTCCTTTGCCTGTCTAGGAATGGTAGAACGATGGGGTCGATGACGGTTTGGATATACCGTGCACTATTCAGTGTCCCCTCGACGATCACCAGAGGTGTACGGCCAGTGTAGGAGATCGCTCCCCACACCATGATGCCTGGTGTTGGCCCTGTGTGCCACGGTCGTATGCAGTCCTGATTGTGGCGCTCATCTGCACGGCGCCAAACACGCATACGACCATCATTGGCACCAAGGCAGAAGCGACTCTCATCGCTGAAGACGACACGTCTCCATTCGTCCCTCCATTCACGCCTGTCGCGACACCACTGGAGGCGGGCTGCACGATGTTGGGGCGTGAGTGAAAGACGGCCTAACGGTGTGCGGGACCGTAGCCCAGCATCATGGAGACGGTTACGAATGGTCTTCGCCGATACCCCAGGAGCAACAGTGTCCCTAATTTGCTGGGAAGTGGCGGTGCGGTCCCCTACGGCACTGCGTAGGATCCTACGGTCTTGGCGTGCATCCGTGCGTCGCTGTGGTCCGGTCCCAGGTCGACGGGCACGTGCACCTTCCGCCGACCACTGGCGACAACATCGATGTACTGTGGAGACCTCACGCCCCACGTGTTGAGCAATTCGGGGGTACGTCCACCCGGCCTCCCGCATGCCCACTATACGCCCTCGCTCAAAGGCCGTCAACTGCACATACGGTTCACGTCCACACTGTCGCGGAATGCTACCAGTGTTAAAGACTGCGATGGAGCTCCGTATGCCACGGCAAACTGGCTGACACTGACGGCGGCGGTGCACAAATGCTGCGCAGCTAGCGCCATTCGACGGCCAACACCGCGGTTCCTGGTGTGTCCGCTGTGCCGTGCGTGTGATCATTGCTTGTACAGCACTCTCGCAGTGTCCGGAGTAAGTATGGTGGGTCTGACACACCGGTGTCAATGTGTTCTTTTTTCCATTTCCAGGAGTGTATATTTGAATCGTGTACTGCAAAAACAAAGCTTCTCCGCTTTTTGATGCTGCATGAGTTAACCATATTTTCGTGATCATAGAGGTAATACCTACAGTTTTATAGAGAAAGAACGCGTCTACCATACATCCCTGGCCTACGGTCAGGACGCAAAATTGCAATTTAGGGCAGAAACGACACGTATCCTGGAGAGGTCCTGTTTCTGATCACTGTTGTTAGATTTCACCAAATCCTCATTACTACTAGAAGATTACGAAATGTACGCCATTATTCTCCCGTATGTGGGCGTTCTTTCATGTCTTGTGATCGTGGTTTTGGTGTTATAAAATGGGAAAATTCGCTCATCACCCACAGTCTATTCACCGAGTGAATACGTAAACTTAATAGTTGCTTCGAACAAGAAATACCGACTACAGATGAAATGGTACATACAGCAAACATTTTTGGTTTTCATAATCAATGGTTAAAATGCTGCAAGAAATCAGTACTTTCAGTGGCGTCTACAGGAAGAAGAGTGAAAAAAGATGAAAAAGTAACATCTCCATTGTTGTTGCTGTTGTTGTGGTCTTCAGTCCTGAGACTGGTTTGATGCAGCTCTCCTT
The DNA here is from genome assembly GCF_023897955.1 of Schistocerca gregaria. Taxonomy (NCBI): domain Eukaryota; kingdom Metazoa; phylum Arthropoda; class Insecta; order Orthoptera; family Acrididae; genus Schistocerca; species Schistocerca gregaria. The sequence goes on from NC_064931.1 coordinate 849,198,093, forward strand.
GCTACTCTATCCTCTGCAAGCTTATTCATCTCCCAGTACATACTGCAGCCTACATCCTTCTGAATCTGCTTAGTGTATTCATCTCTTGGTCTCCCTCTACTTCGACCATCATCGGTTATTTTGCTCCCCAAATAGCAAAACTCCTTTACTAGTTTAAGTGTCCGATTTCCTAATCTAATTTCCTCAGCATCACCCGACTTAATTTGACTACATTCCATTATCCTCGTTTTGCTTTTGTTGATGTTCATCTTATATCTTCCCTTCAAGACACTGTCCATTCCGTTCAACTGCTCTTCCAAGTCCTTTGCTGTCTCTGACAGAATTACAATGTCATCGGCGAACCTTAACGTTTTTATTTCTTCTCCATGGATTTTAATATCTACTCTGAATTTTTCTTTTGTTTCCTTTACTGCTTGCTCAATACACAGATTGAATAACATCGGGGAGAGGCTACAAACCTGTCTCACTCCCTTCCCAACCACTGCTTCCCTTTCATATCCCTCGACTCTTATAACTGCGATCTGGTTTCTGTACAAATTGCAAATAGCCTTTTGCTTCCTGTATTTTTACCCCTGCCACCTTCAGAATTTGAAAGAGAGTATTCCTGTCAACACTGTCAAAAGCTTTCTCCAAGTCTACAAATGCTAGAAACATAGGTTTGCCTTTTCTTAGTCTAGTTTCTATGAAAAGTCGTAGGGTCAGTATTGCCTCACGTGTTCCAAAATTTCTACGGAACCCAAACTGATCATCCCCGTGGTCGGCTTCTATCAGATTTTCGCGTTAGTATTTTGCAGCTGTGACTTATTAAACTGATAGTTTGGTAATTTTCACATCTGTCAACACCTGCTTTCTTTGGGATTGGAATTATTATAATCTTCTTAAAGTCTGAGAGTATTTCTCCTGTCTCATACATTTTGCTCACCAGATGGTAGAGTTTTGTTAGGACTGCCTCTCCCAAGGCCTTCAGTAGTTCTAATGGAATGTTGTCTACTCCTGGGGCCTTGTTTCGACACAAGTCTTTCAGTGCTGTGTCAAACTCTTCACGCAGTATCGTATCTCCCATTTCATCTTCATCTACACTCTCTTCCCTTTCTATAACAATGCCGTCAAGTACATTGCCCTTGTATAGTCCCCCTATGTACTTCTTCCACCTTTCTGCTTTCCCTTCTTTTCTTAGAACTGGGTTTCCATCTGAGCTATTGATATTCATACAAGTGGTTCTCTTTTCTCCAAAACTTTTCCGTAATAAGACGTAAAATAAGACGTAGAAAGACGTAAAGTTCGTTACAGACTAATAAAATCGATTTACTTCTTTTTGTTTTCTATGTTATTACCATTTATTTCACTAACATCACTTACGATCAATTAAAAAAAATTCTGTAGACTTTTGTATTAGTCTCATGTTATTGAACAAGAAGAAGAAAATATTTGCTCTCTGCTCACTAGATTACCAATTACAGAACTTTTTCTTTCATTTCCTGGAAAATGTGACTGAAGGGAAAAGTGTTGTTTCAGAAATAAACCATTCATTTCATCTATCCTTCCCGAACACCGCTAGATCCTTTGTAAAAATATCGTCTGAACATATCTCGAGCTTTAGATAATTTTCGGTAACGATTTCAGCGTCAATGCTTTCAGCTTGCGTTTGGAGCTCTGGTTCTTTCCCAACAGTTGCGACACCCTTTGAGACTGAAGAGCTTTATGCATTTTCCCAAGACCCTCTAACCCAAAAAACCGGACAGTCCATTCCACTTAGCCTCCGCTACCCATTGGGCTGCCTCCTGAGTGTAGTGGACTCCTTACCTATGAAGCGGAACCCTAAACCTCACAACCCCGTGTCGCAAGTCGAGAAATATCCAACCTACTTGGTCGCAAGAACCGTCTGAGCCTGTGATTCAGAGCCTCCACTCGGCTTTGTACCAAAGGTTGGCAATCGGCCCTGCCGACGTTGGTGCATATAGTGAGCTCTGCCTCCATCTCGCAAGCAAGACTGACAGTCTTTCCCACTTCAGATAGCCACCCAAGATCAGAGAGAATCTTTCGCGATTTAAAGCGGCGCACACCGTTAATACCTATATTAGGCACCACCTGCAGTTAGCTAAAACATGTGCTCTTCATGGTATTCGGAAGCACTCGTTCATTTTCTAGAATGACAAATCCTGGTGAGTACACAGACTGGATTTCTTCTACTCCTTGGCAGCCATTTCCTTAAGAGGCCCCATTACGTGCCTGACACTGGAGCTCCCAACAACCAGTACTTCCACCTTCTGCGAATGTCCAGATCTGTGCCTACTAAACACAAATACGTAAGCAATTGAAGATTTTTAACTAAAACTAGCTGAGTAACCAGCACTGGTCGTGTATATGTTTATTCGATAGTTCTATTAGTCCATATCCTCCTTACCCACTCTCTATCGATCCCCTTAACAGACTTTCTCTGTTCCCCTCTTCCATCAGCTACTTTCTGTCTATCACCTCCTTCCCCTTCCTCTGTCTATCTCCCACTCCCACCTCTCTCTGACAATCTGCTCCTTCCCCCTCTGTCCATCTACTCCATCCCCCTCTGTTCATCTCCTCCTGCCCCCTCTCACCCTGTCTCTGCCCATCTCCTCCTCTTTCTTTTCTCTGTCCAACTCGTCCTCACCCATCTCTCTTTCCATTTCCCCCTTCCCCTCACTGTCTGTCCACCTGCTCCTCACCCCTTATCTCTTCAATCATTTCATGCTTTACGATGAGCTTTCTGCTCGTGGCTTTGCCCACGTACACACATGCCAAACATATTTAACATATATTGTAAAGCAGCGACAACAAATATGAGGGTTGTCCAGAAAGTAAGATTCGATCAGTCGTGAAAAAGAAACCAGTGGAAAAATCCGGTAAAGCTTTGCACAGATGTCTCTAGTATGCCCGTCGATCGTCTCGCGTAACTCTTTTCAGTTTTGCGTCAATAGTGACCACCTAAATATGCATAGGGAATAGCGTCTCCCACCAAGTATGAGGGCCTGGTTAGAGCTTTCGCCTGTGTCATGCAGACCACATAACACAACTGTCGAGCAGTTCTTTCTTCATGCCAATTCTCGGCCGCACTCTGCAGGGGTAATGAAGACCCTCCTGCAGCGTTTCCTAATGAGAAGTATTTGATCACCCACAATGCAGTCCGTAATTGGCTCCCCCTGAGTCTCATCTCTGCTCACAAGAACTGCTGGCTGTGAAGACAAAATTTTTACACAAACAACGAGCTGCAGACCAGTGTAGATAACTAGCCGAAAGCACAGGCGGCTGCTTTCTATGACGACGATAATGGAAAGTTGACTTCGTTTTTAATAAAAATTTACAAGTGATAGAGAGTCTGACTTGTGCAACGGAATTTACTGGGTTAGAGTACATGACATGTAGTGGTGTGTCAGTGTGTCTGTTTTGGTCCTAAAATTTGCACTCACCTCTTTAAATGACTGCTTTTTTCTATGTGATATACAGCAATTCGCAGCAGCAGCGGGTAAAGCTTATTGTTACTAAGAAGGAATTTAATAAAAAGGAGTCCTGTTAACTACCAAATAACTTGTGAGAAGGGATCTCATAAATTAAGTCTGTTTAAAACTTCAGAATCCTCATGACCAAGTACTAATAATGGCGAAATGCCTAACAATGATCGCATAAGTATCAGTAGTGACTGAGTGCCAGATTAACAAATTATTTCAATTTCATTGTTACATTAACATTTAATATCCACGGCATATTTATGAACGGGATGTGGAGAATATTGGAGGATAGGGAGGCTCCTTTCACTGACAAGCTAAACATGGGATTATTGCAAACTCGGACTAACAATTACGACCTAACCCTGCAATTGCGCTTTGCACCATGCTTGCGAACTGTACCTTGGATTCCATCTTGAAGCGCAGTTAAGCCATCTAAATCTCTCCTGCCTATATAAATGAAATCAGGCCTTGAGTGTGGTAAGATCTGCTATCACCGACCCGAGGGCAGCATGACACGTCTTCTGTCTCAGAGCTCTTGATCGACACTACTACTTCCACTCTCGCAGACGGACCTCGTCTCGCAACAGTACTTACAATCTAACTCCCATTTTTCGCCCTCAGATTGTTACTATCGATATCTGAGTGCTTACACAGTGTAAAGAATATCGTTAAGTTGGCTATATTATTTTCAGTGTACTGGAGAGTTCTGACACACCCCTTACAATATTTAAAATATCACACACGTATTTGTAAACATGTATTATCTGTATCTCTAAAAATTTCGCCTTGCAGTTTCATTACCAGACAGCCCAATGTTTATGACGTCGTGTCCCCGGAAGTATGAGCTATACCATGATAAGATGATAGGTAGCCTGCATTCAGCGGCGTGTATGGATACTGTCCGTGAAATGCGTTACGAATAGTCAGTAGTAAAGAAGTAATACTTTAAAGCGATATGAATGATGCGACAGTTTTTCTCACATCTCTGTATTTGACGTCCTGCCTCCTGAACTATGTGACGTGTTATAGTACTATTTTTGTTGGTATATTCAGCGGCAAATGTGGATACTATCAGCGAAAAGTATAGAGAATAAAATTAGTACCAACGAAGTAATAAATTTAAACGTGTTTAGTGATGCGGCAGTTTTATGTTTATGACATCATATCTGCCGTACTAAGTGTCATACAACGATATCATTTTTCTGGTACATTTAGTTGTATACATATTTACTATGTGAAAAATGTGCCACGAAGTCTGTTAGTAGCAGAGAAGTAATGAATTAGACCGTCATGTCTCAAGTGGCAGTTTTATTTCTTGAACACGAAAAGGTAGTACACGCTAAGCGACAATTTCTTTTTCCTTTCATCATTTTTCCGGGGTGTTTGGCGAGAAAACGTTTCGCAGTTTTTCGAAATTATGTGTTAAATTTGTTGCAGGCTCTTATTCTCAAATACTGAAAGTATAAAATCCGGGTTTTCGCTAGTCGTGGGCTACATTGCATTTTCACCCCCATCCTCACCCGTTTGACAGGTAGTTGTTTCTTACCCCCTCAGCGATGATTTCCAGAGAGTAGGTGACGTATGTACTACGTGTTTGGTTGAAGTAAGTAGAATAGTTTATTATGAGATGTGGAACATACATACGGTATATAAATTGGAAAATACAGCGTAATTCTTCTTAACGTTTCAGAATCCTCGAAGCCATGTAGATGACGCTGAGACAATTAAGTTATTATGAGACACATAGGGCCTCAACTGTCGGAAAATACCCCAAACCTGGGTGACAAATGTACATGTGACGTCACCGGATGACATACCAGATAAGCGGTTGGGCTTGTCGATCCTGTCGCCGGTACGGCAAGTGCTACACACCGCTCCGCTAGAGTACTTTATTTTTGTTTTTGCGTTATCCGATGTGATACCATAGTGCTCGTGGTAGTGGTGATAGAAGACTACGATGAATCTGTTTACACTTACTAAAACAAAGTGCGTAGCGAAGCGATGTGTAGCACTGGCCCCTACAAGGAAGAGTGGAATCGCCAAGCCCAACCGCTGCACTTGTATTTCCCGACATTTGCAGCCCCATATGTCTTACACTAAACTACGTATCCCAGCGTCATATACATCGCTTCGGTTTTTTTTTTAACTTTAGTAAGAATCACCATGTATATGCACACCCATTTTCATAACATCTGTGTGCACTCACAGTAACTTACAATCTAAGTAGGTACTATATACTAGAAGTTCGGTGCAACACACAAGTGAAGCTCTGTGCTACGATGTTCTGCTGATGCTACGGAAGCTGCTGCCCAACTACCGAGTTCTGCAACTAAAACTGACAGCAAACACGACATACATATTGCGGACTTCATCAGAATGCAAAAGCGCTTCGAAGCCACGACGACACCCGATGGCAGACATAAATATGTGGTACAGGTAATGGGCAAGTGTCACCTGCGGCAACTCGTCAGCCGAGAAGGAGATGAATATAGTGCACGCACACAGTAGTTGGACAAAAGATTGGAAACAACGCGAGAAATGCATGCTCGAATATAAATACAGATGCTAGCCAAGTCTGTAGGTTGCGCTGTTGTATTTCAACACAAACGTAACCTGTAATACGTTGCGAGTGTCATTCGTGGTCAGAACAGTCACTTGAATAATCTAAGTACAAATAGAGCTCCGCCAGTTCACTGCCCTTTTATACCTTGTGTACGCAATACTACCGCCATCTGTACACTGTGTGTACATATCGCTACCCCATAACTCTTGACACATCAGTACACAGTACAGGGAATGAAAGCCGATCTTTTGCATGTGCGTGGTGTTATGAATGTGTCTCTTGCAATACAAACTTGGTTTTGATTCATAAACGGTTCTTAATTGTCACACGATTTTGTGGCATACCACGCATATCTATTCTTGTAATTGCGTGAAAAAGAAAAAAAAAAAACATCGGTGAGATTCGATAGAGACTTCGCAATTAAGGAGCTGTGTGCTTACTGGATCTGTTGCCAGAGTCATAATTGCGGGTGGACCGTACAACGCATATAAGCACGCATAAATTTTTAAACTTAATTTTCTCCAAAACGGTTGAAAGCTGCGTCTTCCTGACTACATATATTGAAATCCTAGTCGTGCTCGCCCCCCCCCCCCCCCCCCCTGTCAATATGAATCGATGACAGGGAGTTCGTATGGCTCCCTTGTCAGTTTTTTGCTGTGGTAAATCTCAAAGGCTACACAAAGACAGGCAAGACATAATATATAATCTAAGCGATGTCGCCGTTGTTTTGATACATCGAGTGTACGGGAGGATCATAGCGTAGGTGAATGGAAAACGAGCAGCACAAACAGTGAGAGATCTAAAGGCAAAAGAAAGACAAGCCTTATCGGTGCCCTGTCTGGAAACTGTAGTGTTTTGGAATTCCTCGCATGTATCCCGCGGGCGGCGATTTCCATAGCGCCGCGTGCATACTGTCTGAGTGAGTGCAGCCGTTATTCAGGGAGTCCTCAGCATGCTGAGCTTTGTTCCGTCCGCATTGACCGCCGTTTATGTGCAAATAGCGGCTTCGCTGCACGCTTCCAGTATGTGCTCAGCCGTACATTTTGCTCGCCTCTTGCTCCAAAGGCAAGCGCATCGATTTCCTATTTGAATTCCGTGCTGACTGTACTTCTGCTGCGCTCCAAAATTTGCAACAAAGAAAGAAAAATGAAACATTACAGAGATACGTCTTCGATAAATGTCTCGAACAAATTCTTGTACATGCTATCCCAATTTCGGGAACAAATGTTTTCTAATTTGAAGCGCACTGACTGTGTTACTCAATACACAATGCGTGACCAGTCCTGTATTGTTGCGTTGCCATTTATTTTCCTCCCTTCCGAAACTCTTAACAAGGGAAGTAACCCAGCTCGAACAGTAAAAACCGAATAAAAATTATTTTAAATTATGTAGATGTGTAACTGACCCGCCAAGGTCAGTTTCTTATAGTACTCAGTCGATGCCTGAATGTTAGCGAATGTAAAACTTGCAAAAGCATCGTTTCCTGAATAAATAATACCACATGAGAGACAATTACAACTATCTGGCTTAAAAGAGTCATACAAGAGGTATTATGAGGCAAAAAGCTGAATATTTTCTTGATACAATGTACGTTAACACCTACAGTACTTAAATAGCCATACTTACCAAAATACAATTTGCTGTGTTGTATGTTTTCACTCACGACCAAAGCGTAAATGTTATGATTGAAATATAACGGCTTGGAACAATATGTACACTTCAAAAGGTCATCTTGCGGACATGCTACACCTTTTTCGATTCATCCGCACAAAAGTAGTCCGGTATCAACGGTCATAATGATCACATTATCCAAATACATTCGCCACGAACTGTTCCATTCCCCTGCAGTTTAATACCTGCATTGAAACTTCATATTTCCACTTCCATAACTAGTAATGAAGAATATACGATCAAACAATTATATCGCTCTCTAAATTTGCATATTTCTTTCTAAATTTGCATGTGTTAACATACATCGTTTCAAGCAAATGCTAAACTTTTTCCCTCGTTTGTGAGTTCTCTGAATATGATGGTCGTAATTACCTGTGACTCAGTATTGTTTCTATAGCAATTTGTGGATATTGATTATTTTGATTCCTTCACTTTCAAACATCGAATGTACACAAACGTAAAATCTTACAGATGAACAGCCTTGATAACTGGCAGAGAGGACACATGTCTCTTTTTTAAAATACATATTCCTCCGTTTTAAACGTTCGAACTGGGCTACTTACATTGGAAGGCAATGACCAACCTACAGTTAAATCTGGTGTCTATCACCACCTATTGGCAAGGATGTAATTCGTGTTACTCCTTTCCCGTTAATCTGTGTCAGGAACATAGCATTCGTCCAACCTACAGTTAAATCTGGTGTCTATTACCACCTATTGGCAAGGATGTAATTCGTGTTACTCCTTTCCCTTTAATCTGTGTCAGGAACATAGCATTCGTCTGATTTCTTCGAATAGTAAATGTCGTAATGATCTGAGAGTAGAGCCAGTAGGGCAGAAAAAACCTTACCGGAGAAAATGCAGTGCTGCACTATGACTTGTACTTCCTTGAGCGAAAAACTTTTTGTGGATGGGATGATGTACTCAAAAGCTGTCCTAGTTTTAAGACGTTGCCCTGAGGCAGCTTCTGGAAATCACAAAGTTAGCATTGGAGGGCAGCGTGGAGGGTAAAATTCGTAGAGCGAGACCAAGAGATGAATACACTAAGCAGATTCAGAAGGATGTAGGTTGCAGTACGTACTGGGAGATGAAGAAGTTTGCACAGGATAGAGTAGCAAGAAGAGCTGCATCAAACCAGTCTCAGGACTGAAGACCACAACAAAAAACAACAACAACAACAACAACACCTGTGTAGACTGTTCACGTACTACGTGAGGTTCGCAGGCTTGTCTGACCAGTAAAGTAAGTTAAATGGTAACCTGTGGCATCTCTGCCAAAAGAGTCGGAGCACACCGTTCATGGTACGTCATGGAACATGGACGTTCTCTGTAGACCACCCCTACGTGTTCACATGTTGACCCAAAGACATCTTCAGTTACGATTGGAGCGGGCAAGGGTCCATCAGCGTTCAATCGTCGATCAATGGAAAAGTGTCAGCTGTTCGGGAGAATCACATTTTTCGAACACGAACTCGATAAACGTCTTCACAAACGCCGTCATCGTGGCGAAGGGCGGCTGGGAACGTGCGGTGCACCACGGATGCACACTGATGGGAGCAGTATTACGCTATAGGAGACACTCTCCTGCGCTTGCATGGGACCTGTGGTAGTAATCCAAGACAGCCTGACAGCTGAGAACCACCTGCATTCTTTCACGCATGATGTCATCTTTCAGCAGCATAACTGTCCGTGTCTCTGAGCCAGAACCGTGATACACTGGGTTGAGGAGCATTATAGTGAACTCAATTTGGAAATTCGTGGTAAGGTTCTATGAGACCAAACTGCTGAGGTCATCGGTACCCAAGGCTTACACACTAATTAATCTGACTTCAACTAACTTACGCTAAGGACAACACACACACTCACACCCGAGGGAGAACTCCAACCTCAGATGGTGAGAGCCGCGCAAACCGTGTCAAGGCGCCTCACACCTCACGGCTACCGCTTCACGGTCACGTTGATGTTCCGGGGACCAAATTCGCCTGATAAAATCCTACGGAACCCATCCGGCTCGCTACTGGGCGCCATCACAGCGTACGCAAACCATCGTCCCATCATTTACACTAATACCTGCGCGCAGACATCTAATGCCACTTACCTCCACAAACGTACCAACAAACTACCGGATTCCTGATACGCAGAATCAGTGATTTATCTCGTTACAAAGACGAAAAACAAGCTATTAAGCAGAGATCATAAACTCTTGGCTCATCAGTGCACACTAAACATGTACCAGAAAAGCATGTAAAACTGAAACTTCCTGGCAGATTAAAACTGTGTGCCCGACCGAGACTCGAACTCTGGACCTTTGCCTTTCGCGGGCAAGTGCTCTACCATCTGAGCTACCGAAGCACGACTCATGCCCGGTACTCACAGCTTTACTTCTGCCAGTATCCGTCTCCTACCTTCCAAACTTTACAGAAGCTCTCCTGCGAACCTTGCAGAACTAGCACTCCTGAAAGAAAGTATATTGCGGAGACATGGCTTAGCCACAGCCGGGGGATGTTTCCAGAATGAGATTTTCACTCTGCAGCGGAGTGTGCGCTGATATGAAACTTCCTGGCAGATTAAAACTGTGTGCCCGACCGAGACTCGAACTCGGGACCTTTGCCTTTCGCGGGCAAGTGCTCTACCATCTGAGCTACCGAAGCACGACTCACGCTCGGTACTCACAGCTTTACTTCTGCCTGTCATACCCTTATACTGACAGCTTAAGTTATCACATTAATCCTTCAGATATTTATGACGATATCAAGAGTGCTGTACATAAATTGTGTGATACTTATGGAATCTCAGTAAATAACAGATATAACATTTAGGTTGTAAATAAGTAGGAGGTTGCATTAAAGGCAAATGAGTGAATTAGTGAATATATTACGGAAATCGTTGGGCTACAAGCTGTAGCGGGTAGTGTCCTGCGGTCGGCAGGAAAGAACTAACGATCAAGTTTGAACTCAGTTTAATTACCTCAAACCTCTTCTTGTCGTGCACTAATTTCCAAACGCAAGAACAACAAGGAATACAATAATTTTTGCGGTGGCAAAAGTCAGATAAGAGTACAAGACAAAGGAAACAAATAATAACCAAAATACTACTGTATACAATTACAAAGTGGTGTTACGCCCAACAAGATACAACTTTCTTCTAAAGACTACGGCGAGTATCTATTGGGCTAGAGCCGGCGTAGGTATTGGCCGGAGATGTTCTAGCTGTAGGTACATACTACCGCTCTGACTCTGCTGGCGTGCTTATAACACCGATACTGCGAAGTGCTACACGTAATCACATTAGTCCCAACTGGTGGATCTCTGTCACATGGCCGTGTTTATGCGGAAAGTCCGTTGATGTTTTCATCCACTGGCGATGTTTTGATATGAGCTCTTGATGGGAGGTCGGCAGTCCACTTTGCTTATCTGTTGTGCACGCCCTCTCACTGATAGGGCGGCTACGATATAATGTGTGCAATCGACACTGAACCAGGACGTGTAATTTGCAGAGCTAAGGGTGTCAATTAGCATTCCGTCAAAGAGACCATTGATAATGATCGACAGACTGTGCCGAAGTGGAAGTTAAAACAATTGTAATGTATGAAAGTCTCCCTCGGTTGACTGTCGTAAAATAAACTAGATTCCGGCGATCCAGCTGTTCGCCATGTTCAGGAGAAGCCTGCTGATCCTGCTGAGTCCCGCTGGGAAATGATGCCAAGGCTGCAAATCGACGTCCTATACAGGCCTCCGAACCGTACACTGCACATGCGCCGCCCACCACAGTTGCAACCCTCCAAGACTGAGCAGGCGGCACCGCCCTTAGTAAAACACCGGCGCAAATGATATATCGCACTCACAGTATATTTTCGAATACTTGGACTGGCTGAACCAAAGAACGTTCTATTTTGATGCCGAATAGTACAAGGTTCCACGTCCTGCTAATACAAAACCCATTGTCACTATTAATCAAATTATCTGCCAACCTAACCTAAATGACTCTTTACAAACACTGTTCCAAAAACCGGAAGTGTTGAAAACTATCACGGGTTTGTCATATTTCATCCCATGTCCCTCGTTTAAACAATGTTCTGCTGCCGTCGATTATTTCGGTTGTTGTAGCCTCGAATGATGATGTTCCACACATCTGTCCGTAATACCATAATCTTGAAAAGTGAACGCATTACACTCTCAATGTTACAACTCCTTAAAATTCTTCGAATCTTAAAACGCATGCCCCAAGAACAAGGAATAAAGGCCATAGATATCTTCATACACCTCCGGGGATGGTCCAAACTCAATAGTCCGACGAAGCTGCTTCTCAGAGTATCCATTTTTCTTAAAAAGAACCATCAGACGTGGAAGTTCTTGGGTTAAAATGACCGTGTAGGATAAGACATATGCTCTGCATACCAGTATCCTACTGACGCCACTGCGTTAATATGGTGGATGGCAACTCTTAGCATGTAAATAACAGATCAGTGTGCTTCGGGTTTCGGTGAATACTATGTCCCAGAGTACCATATGGTTTTTTGTAAACCATGACGTCCAAGAATGGAAGCATCCCATGTCTTTCAACCTCCATGATAAATTTAATGTTGCGATAAAGACAGTTGAAGTGGTTAAAAAAATCTGTTGAGAGCATCACGTCCATGTGGCCAGACGAAAAATGTATCATCTACATACCTCCAGAAGCACGTTGGTTGCAAACCTGAAGTCGTCAGTGCCGTATCCTCGAAGCACTTCTTGACTAAGTTGGTGACTATGGGTGATAAAGGACTACCTATTGCCGCTCCGTCATTCTGTTCAAAAATGTTGCCGTTAAATAAAAAATACGTGAATGTCAGCACATAAAGACGTAGCCTCCAACACTTCATCGAGTTTTTCACTAATTAAATTCAGGGACTGATCCAGAGAGGCTTGTGTAAATAGAGATACCGTATCACACTCACTAATAAATCCGAAGGATTCAGCCTCAAAGATCTCAATTGTCGAATAAAATCCACTGAACTGGTGATATGGTGTTCACAGTTGCCAATATACCAACTGAGAACAGAATTCAAATACATTTCCAGGTTATAAGTGGGTGCACCCAAATTACTAAAAATAGGGCGTAGAGGAAACCCTTCCTTACGTAACTTAGGCAGACCACACAACATCGGCGGCACGGCAGCACCAGGTTGATGTTTCTCACGTAAATATTTGGGCAACGAGCTCTTTTTCAAAAGTGAAAGTGTATCGTACTTAATCGTTTCTGTGGGGACACTAGACAGTCCTCTGTAAACCGTACAGCTGAGTAGCAAATCCATTTTAAGGACGTAATCATCCTGTGTCATTACAACTGTGGCATTCTCCTTGTCATCTCGTAAAACTTCTACTTCATCATCATTCCTTAAGGAATGAATAGCTGCTCTCTCTGCGGAAGAGGTGGCGGAGCCCGACGTAATATGTGGGGCACTTCTTGACTTTTTTCTTCCGTCTGGCCCTCAGGGAAGCCGTGTACTGCTTGTTCTACAGAGAAGATAAATTCTATGACAGAACGTCTCTTTGGAGTAGGAGCAAAATTTAAACGTTCCTCCAACACCGCCACTGCGGGTCCATCTAACGCCTTACTAGGAAGAGTAACGACAGTGCGTCGAAGTTTATCCCCATCTGATGTTGTATAACGACAAAGAAACCGCTCAAATATCGAGGACTGTCTGGTAACGCCCTATCCGATAGTGTCCACGAGGAACCATGACCGCAGTACTACAGATCTTTCGGAAACGGCTATGACAAGTCCAAGTGTAAGTAAAATATATCTTTGTAATCTTACGGTTAAAATGAAGACGTTCTGTAATCATTGGTTGGCTTGCACCCTCCTTAATGCTATTAGCTCTCTTGCAATTAATAAAATGAACAAATCAGGCAAAATTAGGAATAATAACTTCGTCGTAGCATCTCAGCAATAAGACGAGAATACTCAACAGCTTTAATTTTTTCCTCTGAAATTTGTCTGTCATCTGTACTTGATGTGACTCCACGGGCTATCCACCCGTAATAAGTCTTGCCAGTCTCTTCAGGTTTGCTGCTGGATCTTAAAGTCAACTAGATTCAACATTTCAGCTATCCAGCTGTTCGCCATCTTCAGGAGAACTTTGTTGATACTGCTGAGTTCCAACGAACATAACTGTAGAATGTTTGACTTTCATAACGAAGCCACAATCTCACCCATGCTGGCACCGCTTCGTCACTATCAAAGTGGGGTCGTCGAAGGTGTTATGTAGGTTTTGGAAACATGGAAACTGAATGGGGTCAAGAAGGGACTGTATGGGGAATGATCGATGACAGGAAACCCAAGGCGTAGGCTTGTAACAGATGTCACAGCTCTTGTGTAAGAACTGGCGTTGTCGTGCGGAAGGAGATGATGCTCCATGTGTGGATGAAGTTTTCCGCGATTAGAAGCTCAACTAAAGCGCGTTGTTTCTCACGCACCGACGTAGTTACGCCACTCACTGCCATGTTACGTGCTACAATTGGGAGCCCTTTAGCGGCAGTGGATACCAGTTTGCGTCAGTGAAGCGAGAAAGTCGACCGAGCAATAACCGTGATATGTAATACCTCAATCGATGTTGAGAGTAGAATAAAAAATTCGAAGGCATTATTTTTCAGCAAACCTTAGAATTTACCGGGTGATTAAAAAGTCAGTATAAATTTGAAAACTGAATAAATCGCGCAATAATGTAGATAGAGAGGTACAAAGTGACACACCTGTTTGGAATGACATGGAGTTTTGAAATTTATACTGACTTTTTGATCACCCGGTATGTCTGACATCGTATCAAGGGATACAACACACAGTCAAAAGTTTTACTACATCATTTATGACTACATGGAGTATCATTTATGACGTATTTGGGTATAAAACACATACATACTCGTATTAAATATATTTCCTCAATTTAAGGTGTTTTTGGTAAGACTTTCTTGGTAGTAGGCTCGCGTTTGTGCTGAATATTTGGCAAGCCGCTCTGAATCAATCAGTAGTCAGCCGGAATTGGCTGATCCTGATAGGGAAGCTCCACGAACGGGATGTCTTGATGAATACGTTCACCATATTGGTCGTTGACTGAGCCTAGGCTACCGAAGAAGAAGTCAAGACGTAAGTCGAGCAGACGAATTATGTGAGACATATTTGAACCCTATTTTTACGCTATGATACATTACTTTTTGACATTTACATATACAGCAGATTTATAATTTCAAGGAAGCTGCCAATGACTAACTTGAATGCCGTCCACGCAAGTCGTTCTATATCACTCAGTTAATTGTGGCAGTGGCTGTGAGCGACGAATTTCCTCATTTTCAGACCTAAGAACTCGCCTTGTTTCACTTCCACGTAAATTAACATCGTAAATGTATTGCACAGTCTAGCATTGTCAATTTATCAGTAGTTTCTCTTACAGTATTTCACGAACTGATCTTTGGCGCTTTTTGCATAGACGCTCTGTAACCTATATCGTTACATATAGTGCAAACACTTTTAGTTGTGTCACGCTGAGACGTTGCGGCGAAAGTACGTTTACTTTTGGTCGCTCGAGTAAATCACAACACTGGCTTTCCGTATAGCTTTGAAACAGGCTAGTCTTGTTCCACCAGTCGAGCTATGATTAGAGGCAGATCTTAAGCAGCGGAAGCTGTTCGGAGACTTGCTCAGATCGTGTCATTTACTGGAAGGTTTGCTGTTGGGCGAGGTTTTGGGTCATTTCATATGTGTGGTATTTGTATTGCACGAAGTAATTTTAAATAATTTCACATGGTAAACTTTTGATGACTGACGAAATTTAACCGATATTTAGGTGCGAGGTGTTACAAAGATTCAGAGACTTAGTGTTTTCCGTGAATTGGAGACTGGTTAAAGTATCGTGTTGTCATCATTCAATCCGTGGTAATATCCTCTCAATTTCGTCACTCTGCTTTCCACTTTAGACCGTTATATCGTTTGCTTTAAATCGTGTATATAAAGAGTGTTCAAATGAAATAGTATGAGACGTTGTAACAATCAAAACCGGTTGAAATGTGCATATGCCACTTTGGTATAACGTAGTGAGATGTTCGTGCAATGGAAGCAAGCCCCGCGACCGCCCACTAAAAGATTCAAAGCTCTGTCGTCAGCAGCCAAGTCTTTTTCGACCTCCGAGGTCCGATACTCACCGAATTCCTAGAGCACGGAAAAACCATTAACAGTGTCGTGTACTGTGAGAGACTCCGTAGCATGGCTTATATTTAAATCATTTCACGTAAACGGCGCGAATTGTCTGAGCAGCTCACGGAGGGAGTGTTTCTGCTCCACAATAACACGCGTCTGCAAGTCTCCAAGGTCACACAAACAGTATGGCCAAGTTGAAGTGCGAGCAGCTTCAGAATTTACCCTACAGCCCGACATGTCGCCCTGAGACTTCCATGTGTTTGGCCGGCTAAAGATAATGTCTCAAAAGGAAGCGCTTCAACCCGGACGACGAACTGAAGGACACAATAGAGGGCGGGCTCCTGTCACAGCCACAGGAATTTTGGGAAAAGGAAATCCTTCAGCCCGTGAAACAGTGGGATTATGGTACTCAGGCCTGTGGTGGTTACTTTTGAGGAAAGGCTACAGTTATACCCAGAGTATTGTTTCGTACCTTTTCGTTTGAACATCGCTCATAAAAACATGGATATTTTTGATTGCTAGAATATTGACTTACAGTCCACATAATTATTGAATACCACTTGCTTATGTCGATTGCTTGTTTGATTTTAAGGCAGTATAGATAATTTATTTTCAATTACCGTCCCTCATTTGTACTTGCCTACATTATTCATTTAATATTTATGCATACTGCTGGTGTTCCCTTCGTCTGGCTAAATTTTGAGCACATTTGCTGCAGACTACCTGTTTTGTCTATTCAGCGGTTACATATAGCACAGATAATGAAGCAAACCAGTTGTCAGATAGCTTCCACCTATTAATAGTGATAAATATCCTGTTCTTTTCTCCTATAATTTCCAATGTGAAGGTACGTTTTTTGGCGTCTGCTGAGTGCATACTTGTTGAGACAGAGTTTCGATCGTTTGTGTTCGTGCCCCATTAAATAACTTGCGCAGAGCATTGTGTCCACGTGTCGAGCATTTCATAATGGATCATGCAGTTTTAGTTGTTTTAAAATGGGTCATTATTCAAATAACTTTGACTAGCAGTAACAGCAGTTAGCCACATTCATATCTAACTACTGTGATTACCGACTGGGGCCCCGCTCCTTATCGCATAGTACCCAACTATAACATGGTCAATACTATGTTCTTGCACTTTTTGATGGAGGGGGGGGGGGGTGGAAATATGACTTTGGCGCGGATTGTGCCCCCCGCCACACACCGCTTGGGCGCTAGCGGAGTATATATGTAGATGAAGTTTGGTCCCCTTCCCCCTCCTTTAAAACAACCAACCAACCAACTACCACAAAAATATTTTGACATGGCTGTGTCATGTGTCCTGTTCTGCATTTCTGAGTAGTATGCTCAGGAGAGGTGCCCTCACGGCTTCTCTTCTTGGGATATGTAATAGTGTTCATCAGTGGCCCATCCAACTGGGAGCAGTTTCTGAAGAATTAAGAAGATCCTTGGTCGTCCCACGAATAGCTAGGGAACGGATTTTAACCCAGACGGAGCCCCGCTTGACTGAGTAACCCTTGCGCACAACTGAGATGTGGCTGGTCCCCCCTCCCCAGAGATCGCTCGGTTACGAATGTTCCGCCTCAACAGCCCTGCATCCCTTCAACGCGCTGCACACATTAGGACTGAGGGTTTTTTGTAGAAGTTTTTACGATCCTCGCGATCAAGCCAAGATTCCAGTTCCCGGTGTCACAATGTTCTACCGCCGCGCCACACGGTGGTCGCTGAAGCATGCCCAGAGCTTACGGTAACGGAGGACTGGCGGCGCTTGCGAGTCCCCAGGTCGAGAAACCCGGGGTCATGAAACCCGTACTCAGCAAACGAATGCTGAGCCCCTGAGGAAGGCATATGACCTTCTACTACCTCTGGTGCTTTTATGTTAAAACCGTGCTGGGCTATGTTGTGCCTTTATAGGGACTGTGCACTGCCTCTTGTCCACCAGTTCACATCACAAAAACTGATGAGCCAAACATTATAACCACTGTCCACCGGGAGAATAAAGTCCGCCTTGTGGGGTTTTGGCGTGTGACGCCGTAAGGAGAGTATATGAGCGAAGCAGTGACCAATGAGGTGAACCATTCTATTGATGAGCGAGCTGCAAGTAATGAAATCTACTTACATAAGCGACTTCAACAAACGGCAGATAGTTATGGCCTGGCGCCTGGGAACGACCATATCTGATATGACGAAGCAGGTCGGCTGTTAGCGTGGTACTATCGTAGGCATCTATGCGAAGCAGATGACGGATGCTGAAACCAAAAGTAGGCGACTAGGTAATTGACGTCCGCGGTTCTTCACAGAACGTCGAAGTCTGAAGCTTGCCCGTTGTATAAAGCATTATAGATGGCGATTTGTGGCAGGTCTGATGATAGAGCACAGTAATTGTGTAAGTACAGATTTTACGGGGTACGCCGTTTAACACACATTACTCAACATGGGGCTCCGCAGCAGACGAAATCTACGCGTTCCCTTGCTGAAGAGGTGGGGGCGGTATTATGGTATGAGGGACATTCATCAGGGTTTCACGGGGCGTTTGATAATATTCGAAGGCACTGTGTCACCTGAGGACTACGTGAACATCACTGCGCATAGTGTATATATTCATGCTTTATGTCTTCCCCAACAGCAGTGGCATCATCCAGTAGGATAAATGTCGGTGTCACAAGGCCAACATCATTCTGTAGTAGTTAGAGAAGCATGGCAGTGAAGTTATGTAGATGTCTTGATTAGCAAATTTGATAATCTGAAATTGAGGAAGGATGCTTGCGAAACTACACGGCGCCAGCTATGAGCCCACAAATCACCGACCCGTAATTTCCGGGAACTGCATGACCTGTGCTAGACATTTGGTCCCACATACCACAGGAAACATAATAAGGGACTCTCGATTCGATGACACACGATACTGCTTCAGTATTGCGTTACGAAGGTGCACCAACATGCTATTATGAAAGCATTTTGGCTCACCATTGCACATCGACACCAGTACCTGGCTTAAAAATAAATCAATAAATAAAATCTGGGAGAGAATTTAAAAATCTTAATGAGAAACATAAAATGATAAATATTGTTAATTTATAGGCATGGTCGACACCAGTCAGCAGCAGTTGAACAGATTTCGGCCTGCTATATTTATTCGCTCATTTCAGGCAGAAGGAGCGTCATGTATGTGACAAGCAGGTTGTGCCCTGCAGTATAGTGTGGGAGTATCCTGCCAGAGCAAGCCTCCTGTTGCTGCGCTTTTAACGTTGATATACTGCATTCGGACGTACAAGGTTATTTTCCGAAGTATTCCTACAGCAGTTCTGACGGACCTCTGCGGCCGGAGCCGGAAATGCCTGTGGTGGCAGAGGTCCACGCTTGCCTTTGCTGCCACATATCTCCTTCCTGTCATACCAATAAATGGCCAGCGTCCGGAAATTCCGGCGGTCTTCCACGGCCGCAGAAAGCTGCGCTCAGATTCTGGCCTCTTCCGCCTCCGCATTACACTCTGCGCGTCTCTCACAACAGAGACTCACGTTTTCCAATAAAGGAGTGTTATATGTACTGGTAGCTGAGAGGAACAGCTTTCAGTTTTGCCTCTTCTAACACACGCTGAACTAGCTGGTGCAATTGTTCTCACTAAGTCTGGTCAGTGGATTTAGTGAACTGCTCTACAAGTCAGAATTTCTTAGTACGATCCCTACGGTAACACGCGTAAAAAAGCTGAAATTTTAATGATAAGTTTGCACCTGAAAACATTTTGCTCTATCATCTCAGATTTGGAAATTATCAACAAATTTGTTTTCTACGGAACATAGTTCACCATAGGTTCTTATCATATTTATTTATTTTTTATGCGACGCTTAAAATTACAATTCTTTAGTTGCAACAGGATACTCATCCATGATAAACTATGAAATTAGATTCTCCTATTGGCTGTCATTTTATATTAATTTAACTTCTATTTTTATATGTATAAATTCATATTTGAACCATCAGCTGTTTTCATTTTAAACCCAAATTCTACAGAGCAGTACTGGAAATCTTCAGTACTGCTCTGTACACAATTTGTATTTGGATATTTGCTTTTAAAGTCCTGTGTCATATATTAATATTCATGAAACGCACTACACATTTTAAATAATGTCAAATGCAATACGGCCGCTTAAACCATTTTAATCCTTCATCCGTGAAGATGGTCTAAGGCCGAAACCGGTTGAATTTGGGTTTAAAATAGAAACAGCTGATGGTTCAAATTTGCATCTTATACATTACTTAGCAGCTGTTGGCAGTCATCTTTCAAAAATGTTTATTTTTTATAGTACGACGTAATGTCTGCGTAGCTATTTTCAAGAAAAATGTTTAACGGGATGTCATGGCTATAGCTCTCAAGTCCGGGCAGCCACTCGCTGCCCATGAAATTATATGACTGTATCTCGAAGCATATGTGTTTCACAGGTTAACCATATTGCTTTAAACTGATAACAAAGCCGAAATGTCGTACTATACAAAAAATTAATATAGAAACAGCCAATACGGGAAATTAATTCCTTTCAAGAGATAATTTAGTCTGCCGCCCCAGCTTGAGCTCCAAAGAAACCGCCATTTGCACTTGATTTTTGCGTACTGTGAAGTACTGACAGATTTAATTACCCTTAGCTGGTGTCAGAATAGCCGCTGGTTAGACTGTGACTACCTGATACATGCATCGGTTCGTTTAAGACAAGTACGAAGGCCCTATTGTTACACAATGAAAACATACTCACTCTCTGATTAAAAGTATCCGGACATGTAGTAGAGCTCATTAATATGGTGCGTCCACCCTTGGCCTTCATGATGGCTTGAACTCTGCTGGGGACAATTTCAATGAGGTATGTGAGTGTATGTGGAGGAACGGCAGCCTGCTCTTCCTCAAGAGCCGAAATTAGTGACAGTAGTCAGTAGCGGGGATATTGAGCAAAGTCGACGACCTGGCCCATCCTACAAGTATTCCACTAGGTTAGGGTCGCTACTCTGAGCAGGTCTGTTTATTTCAGGACTGTTGTTGTCCACAAAGCCAGGACTGTTGTCCACAAAATATCGCCTCACAGATACTGCTTTACGACAGGGCGCTGTGTCATGTTGATACAAGCAATCTTCGTCTCCGAACTGTTCCTCTTCTGAACGCAGTGGAGAGCTCTATATAAAGTGGTCGTATCCTTCCGCATTTTGCATTTTCTTAAGTGATCTAAGGCGGACACACGATAACCGAGAAAACTACCCACATACTATACTGAAGAGCCAAAGAAGCTGATACGCCTGCTTAATATAGCATAGGCCCCCCACGCGCACGCAGAAGAGCCAAAATACTACTCGACTAATGTCTGACGTAGTGCTGGAGGGAAGTAACACCATGAATCCTGCAGGGCTGCCCATAAATCCGCAAGATACGAGGGGGTGAAGATCACTTCTGAACTCCTCGTTGCAAGGCATCCAAAATATGCTCGATAATGGTCATGTCTGGGGATTTTGGTGCCCAGCAGAAGTGTTTAAACTCAGAAGAGTGTTCTTTGAGGTAGTCAGTAAGAATTCTGGACGTGTTGGGTGTCGCATCGTCCTGCTGGAATTGCCCAAGTCTGTCGGAATGCACAACGGACATGAATGGATGAAGGTGATCAGATAGGACGCTTACGTATGTAGCACCTGTCAGAGTCGTATCTATACGTATCAGGAGTCCCATATCACTCCAGCTGCACACACTGCACACCATTACAGAGCCTCCACCAGCTTGAAGAGTCCCCTGCCGACATGAAGGGTCAGTGGATTCATGAGGTTGTCTCTATATCCCTACACGACCATCCGCTCGATACAATTTGAATCGAGACTCGTCCGATCAGGCAACATGTTTCCAGTCAGCACCAATCCATTGTCGGTGTTGACGGGCCCAGAGGAGGAGTAAAGCTTTGTGGCGAGCAGCCATCCAGGGTACAGGAGTGGACCATCGGCTCCGAAAGCCCCTATCAATGATGTTTCGTTCAATGGTCCGCTCGCTGACACTTGTTGATTGCTTAACATTTAAATCTACAGCAAAATGCGGAAGGGTTGCACATCTGTCATACTGAACGATTCTCTTCAGTAGTCGTTGGGTCCTTTCTTGCAGGACCTTTTCCCGGCCACAACGATGTCGGATGTATGATGTTTTACCGGATTCCTGATATTCATGGTACACTCGTGAAATGATCGTACGGGAAAATCCCCAACTCGGAAATTCTGTGCGCCACCTACAATACTTCGTTCAAATTCACTTAAATCTTTATAGCCTGCCATGTAGCAGGAGTAACTGATGTCACAACTGAACGAGACACCTTTTGCGTTTTGTGGGCGTTGTCGACCGCAGCGTCGTATTCTGTTACATATCTCTGTATTTAAATACGCATGCCTATACCAGTTTCTTTGGCGCTTCAATGTATAACACCACCTGCTCCGTACTTCACGTCTCACATGATGGCACACAATGTTCTGCAGGCTTTCGCCAAACTCGAATCCTTCAATCGGATTGCCACATGGTATAACGTGATTCATCACTGTAAATAACTCGTTTCCATTCACCCACGGTCCAGTAGTCACTCTTTACACGATCTCTATCGTCACCTATGCGCGAGGGAAAAAAGACTGTGTGAACGCCTCAGTACGAGCTCTAACTACGAGGTCATTGGTTAATAGTTCCTAAAAAAAACAATGCCACAAGTGTGATAATGAAACAGACGAGACATATAACATAAAACGGAAAGAAAGGAAAGACCACAAGAACGAAGGAAAGGCAACGAACACTAAATGAACAAAAGAGGACAAGAAAACAACAGAGAGATGCAAGAAACAGTTAGAAAAGAGTAAACAAGAAAGCAGATTACAGTGGCTGGCCGACCATGAAAATAAAAAGGAAAAGCCAGCCACGCTGCAACACATTAAAACCTCCACCCTAAAAGCACTTGGGTGGAGGACACAGAGGGACAAAAGACATGCGCCAAAACTCAGATCGAATCATAAAAACCATGCTCACGGATGAAACGTAAAACCAAATAAGCCGATGAGGAATTGTCTGCTAAAATCAACGATAACGAGTCCTGCAACCGAAGATGAAGTCGCAGAGCAGCCAAAGAAGCCGGCCGCGGTGGTCTCGCGGTTAAGGCGCTCGGTCCGGAACCGCGTGACTGCTACGGTCGCAGGTTCGAATCCTGCCTCGGGCATGGATGTGTGTGATGTCCTTAGGTTAGTTAGGTTTAAGTAGTTCTAGGTTCTAGGGAACTTATGACCACAGCAGTTGAGTCCCATACTGCTCAGAGCCATTTGAACCATTTGAAGCAGCCAAAGAAGGTCAGAGCAGAAGAATATGGGCCACTGTCAACCGGGCGCCGCAACGATACTGAGGTGGGTCTTCATGGCACAGGAGGTAGCCGTGGGTCGCCCAGGCATGGCCAATGTGGAGTCGGCAGAGAACCACGGAGTCCCTGCGAGGGGCCCTCATTCAGGACTTCCACACATTCGTGGTCCCCTTAATAGTTATTAGTATGTTGTGCGTACTGATATTTTACCATCCCATCTTCCAACGCTGATAAACCATGTGGCGGAATAACGAACGCAAGTCAGTTGCAATGATGCCTATCTCCACAAGTGGTTTCCGTGTAGCCTATTTGGCCAACTTGTCAGCAAGTTCATTTCCTGGGATTCCGACACGACCAGGGGTCGAGACGAACACCACTGTACGACTGGACCGTTCCAGGGCATAGATGAACTCCTGGATGGACGCTACCAAAGAATGAAGAGTGTAGCACTGGTCGACAATTTTCAGGCTACTCAAGGAGTCAGTACATAAAAGATAAGACTCCCCAGGGGATGAACGGAGATACTGAAGTGCACGAGAAATGGCCACCAGCTCTGCAGGGAATACACTGCAGCCATCGGGTAAGGAATGCTGTTCTATATGGCCGCCGAGAACTTAGGCAAAGTCTACGCGACCATCAGCCATCGAGCCGTCGGTGTAAACCACTTCAGAGCCCCGAAACGCGTCAAGAATCGAGAGCAAGTGACAGCGGAGAGCTGCAGGGTTAAAGGAGTCCATAGGGCCACATGACAGGTCCAGACAAAGCTGCGGCTGAGTGTACACTATGGAGGCGTATGTAAACGGACCACAGGTAGAGGTGGTAAAGGGAAGGACTCCAGTTCGGAGAGAAGGGTCCGCACGTTAACAGCAATCGTTAGCCCCGACCAGGCCCGCCGATGCGGGAGATGGACTGCTGCGGGTGGGAAAAGGAGACGGTAATTCGGATGCTCAGGAGAACTACGAATGTGTGCTGCGTATCTGGCGACCAGTTGTGCACGTCTGATCTGCTATGGACGGACGCCAGCATCCACCAGTACACTGGTCACTGGACTCGTCCTAAAAGTTCCTGTCGCTAGTCGAACCCCACAGTGGTGCACAGGGTCGAATAAATGCCAGGCTGAGGGCGCTGCCGAACCATAAAACCACACTCCCATAGTCAATTCGGGATTGGACAAGGGTTCTGTAGAACTGCAGCAGCGTACAGAGATCTGCACCCCAATTGGTGTTGCTCAGGCAACGGAGGGCAAAGACGTGCTGCCAGCACTTCTGCTTAAGCTGACGAAGATGAGGAATCCAAGTCAATTGAGAGTCAAAAACCAGTCCTAAGAATCGATATGTCTCCACTACAGTGAGTGGATCGTCATGAAGGCAAAGTTCTGGGTCTGGATGAACGTTACGACGCTGACAGAACTGCATCACACACGACTTTACTGCTGAGAACTGGAGCCCGTGGGCTAGAGCCCATGACTGCGCGTTGTGGATGGCTCCCTGTAGGCGACACTCAGCAACACCACTACTGGAGCAGCAGTACGAAATGCAGATACAGAGAAGGTGAGACAGAGGGCCCGACAGTGGCTGCTAGATCGTTAATGGCTACTAAAAGTAGAGAGACGCCCAATACAGAGCCCTACGGGACTCCATTATCCTGGATAAGTATGGAACTATGGAATGCACCAACTAGGACACAGAAAGTACGGAGCGACCGGAAGTTTTGGATAAAAATCGGGAGCAGGCCCTGGAGACCCCACGCATACAATGAGGCAAGGATATGATGTCGCCAGGTCGTGTCATATACTTTACGTAAGTCGAAAAAGAAGGCAACCAGGTGTTGCCGTCTGGGAAAAGCTGTTCGGATGGCAGGCCCGAGGGACATAAGATTATCAGTGGTAGAGCGACCTTGGCGGAAGCCGCCCTGACATGGAGCCAGTAGGCCACGTGACTCCAGGACCCAACCCAATCGCTGACACACCATACGTTCCAGCAACTTACAAAGAACAGGCTGATGTTCCAATAGCTATCCACATCAAGGGTTTTTTTACCGAGTTTGAGCACTGGAATAGTGATGCTCTCCCGCCATTGCGAGGGAAAGGCGCCATCGCACCAGATCCGGTTGAAAATGACGAGGAGATGTCGCTTGTAGTCATATGAGTGATGCTTAATCCACTGGCTGTGGATCTGATCAGGTCCAGGAGCTGTGTCGGGGAAATGTGCAAGGGCACTGAGGAGCTCCCACTCTGTAAATTGGGCGTTATAGGATTCACTGTGGCGTGTAGTGAATGAGATGACGTTCCCTTCCAGCCGCTGTTTGAGAGTGCGGAAGGCTGGGGGGTAATTCTCCGATGCAGAGGCTCGAGCAAAGTGCTCGGCAATCGCGGTTGCGTCGCTAGATAACACGCCATTTATAGTAACACTGGGAACACCTGTTGGCGTCTGGTACACGAAAACACGTTTGATCTTTGACCAGGCTTGGCAAGGTAACGTATGGTACCTAATGGTAGTTTATGCCTCAGAGTCACATGCTGCCACTGACTTGTTGCCTGAGCAGTCTATATCCATTGTGTCTGAGGGTCTGGCAAGATTTCAGCGGACGACAAAATCTTCATCCCATCCTCAGATGCAGAGCTTGTAGGTAGTGATGGTGTGGGTGCCACTGCAACTTCTTGGTCTTGTGGGTTTTCTTCTTGGATTTCTCGCGCTGCTCCTTGGGTTTCCCTGGCTATGAAGACTTCACTGGCTCAGTCTCCGGGACTGAGGATGAGCGTCAAGCCAGCGATAAGCTGGCGAACGCGGGCACGGAGCCGTTTAAAGGCTATGAAGTGCTCCAGGAAAGGGTGCCGCTTATGCCGCTGTAGAGCTCGTCGAAGCCCCTTAATTGCTTCAGCGACTTCCGGTGACCACCAAGGGACTGCCTTAGTCCGGGGGCACCCTAAAGAGCGAGGGACCGCGTTTTGTGCCACAGGAATAGTTATTGTAGTCACCTGATAAACCATCACGTCGATGTTATCGTGTGGGGGAGATTCAATGGTGGCAGCAGACGTCAATGTTTCGCAGTCTCCCTTGTGTAAAGCCGGCCGCGGTGGTCTCGCGGTTCTAGGCGCTCAGCCCCGAACCGCGCGACTGCTATGGCTGTAGGTTCAAATCCTGCCTCGGGCATGAATGTGTGTGATGTCCTTAGGTTAGTTAGGTTCAAGTAGTTCTAAGTTCTAGGGGACTGATGACCACAGATGTTAAGTCCCATAGTGCTCATAGCCATTTGAACCATTTGAACCTTGTATAAAGCCCATCTGGGCAGGCGTCAGTGGGCCTGACGCTGGGGCAGTGACAGGAAGATGGGGAAGTGGTCACTACACACAGGTCGTCATGTGCTCTCCAGTGGGTAGATGGGAGAAATCCTGAGCTACAAATTGATAAGTCAATGGCCGAGTAACTACCATGAGTCACAGTGAAATGTGTGCCGACTCCAGTATTTAAGAGGCAGAGGTCGAACTTAGACAGTAAAGTGTCGACATCTCTGCCTCGGCCAGTAAGTACAGTGCCCTCCCACAAGGGGTTATGGGCTTTAAAACCTCCCAAAAGTATGTAAGGTTTAGGGAGTTGATCAATCAGTGCAGCAAATACATTCAGGGGTACTCCACCATCTGGAGGAAGATATACACTGAAGACAGGTATTTCCTGCGTCATCCTTATTCTGACAGCCACAGCTTCAAGAGGGGTTTGGAAGGGCACAGTTTCACTACAGACTGAGATTAAGTCATAAACGGAAACTCCTCCTGACAATCGATTATAGTCGATACGATTCCTGTAATATCCCTTATAGCCATGGAGGGCAGGGGTCCGCATTGCCGGGAACCAGGTTTCCTGGAGGGCAATGCAGATAGCAGGTATAAAGCTTAACAGTCGCCATAGCTCAGCTAGGCAGTGGAAAAAACCGCCCCAATTCCACTGGAGGATGACGTCATCGTAAGACTGGGAGGGCATGGAACATTCAATGAGGTAGTTTATGCCTCAGAGTCACCTGCTGCCACCGACTTATTGTCTGAGCAGTCTATATCAATTGTGTCTGAGGGTCTGGCGAGATCTCAGCGGACGCCAAAATCACCACCCTATCCTCAGATGCAGAGCTTGTAGATAACGGTGGTGTGGGTGCCACCGCAACTTCTTTGGTCTTAGGAGTTTTCTTCTTGGATTTCTGTCGCTGCTCCTTGGGTTTCCTTGGCTGGGAGGACCATCTGCTTGTGGTCTCTTCAGCCACTGGCAGGTGTCACCTTTCCCACTAGCAGAAACCAGGGAAGGGAGTGACCAAAGGGATCCCTTCCTAGCGAGAGAAACCGAAGAAGACTACGCTTCTCCAGCTTAGAAGTAGGAACAGACATCCCCAAAGTAGGTGGTGCAGGAGCAACAGGGAGGGAAATGCCCCGCACCATCAAGGGGGCAGATGTAGTCTTCTTGTTCTGAGAGGTGACTGGGATTGGCACAGCTGATGGTGCCAGAACTGTCGTAGCGGCGGCGTAGAAAGATGTCATACACACACAGGCGTTCTAAATTTCTCTTATCCTCAGTGTAGGTCAGTCGGTCCAGGGTCTTGTACTCCATGATTTTCCTTTCTTTCTGGAGAATCGTGCAGTCGAGCGATCAAGGCGAATGGTGCTCTCTGCAGTTGACACAGATGGGAGGCGTGGTACATGGAGTATTGGGATGTGACGGGCGTCCGCAATCTCGACGTGTGGTGCTGGAAGTACAGCGGGAAGACATATAGCTGAACTTCCGTCACCTAAAGAACAGCATCAGGGGAGTGTTATAGGGCTTTACATCACAGTGGTAGACCATTACCTTAACCTTCTGGGGCAATGTATCATACTTGAAGGCCAAGATGAAGGCACCAGTGGTAACCAGATTATCCCTTGGATCCCAGTGGACACGCCGGATGTAATGTACACCTCGCCACTCTAAATTGGCGTGCAGCTCATCGTCATACAGCAAAAGAAGATCCCTGTGTAATATGATACCCTGGACCATATTTAAGCTCTTATGGGGCGTGATGGTTACAGAAACATCCCCAAGCTTGTCAAAAGCGAGTATCGCCTGTTACTTGGCAGAGGATGCTGTTTTGATCAAGACTGACTCAGATCTCATTTTGGACAAGCCCTCCACCTACCCAAACTTGTCTACTAAATGATCAAGAAGAAACGGAGGCTTCATCGGCATGAAAGATCTCCAATCCGCTCTCGAACATACAAGGTGCCAGGGTGAATAAGATCAGCTGCCCTCCTTAGCCTGACGTTCCTCCCATGGTGTGGCAAGGGAGGGAACGATTTGGGATTGTACTTCTGTGCGTTGAATTGAGCTTGTGAACGCTTAGAGACTGCTGGTGTTTCACCACCAGCAACAGATGATGAACTACGCTTCATAGCGTGTGTGTCATCCACCCTGATGCTACACACTCTGACCAGGGTCCCACCACATGGGATCCACCCAGTTGCAGCAAAGACACTTCGCAACGTGGCGATTGTCGGGAGTCCCGATGCCCCAGGGTGATGGACATCTACCCCTTGGAATACGTGGGGATTTAACGGCACAGGCATCAGCAAAGCAATCCCTGTGTGGTCAGGGGGCTACAACCAACAGGGTATGTGGCGGCCCCACCACAACGGACTGGCTACCGTGCTGTATATCAGGTGCAAAAAAGTCATGGTCATTGTCGACGCAGATAGCGACACTGCATAGTGCATGGTGGAAAACACACCGAGGAAGGTGTCCTCGCTCAAGAGATGGAGAATGGACGAGACTTCTATGTGACGACGAGAAAGTGGGCCAAAGATCTCAATGCATAATGGAAACAATACACCATGTAAGGCGGCCTGCCCCAGTTGGCTCGTTCTTTGTGAAAATTTTGAAGAATGGAGGTCAAACCCTACAGGGGACCATCACACAAAGGCCGCAGCGTGTGAAACTCCTGTTAGTCGGCTCTTACGACAGGCAGGAATACCTCTGGCCTATTCTTACCCCCTAAACCACACTGGAAGATAGTTAAAAGAGACGAGGGAATCTTTGCTAAGGTGTCCCTATTCCACATCCAGAAACGTTTAGATGGTATTACCAGTTGTCTAGAGACAATAAAAAAGGTTTCGTAATGGTACATTGTTGATTGAAACGGCTACTTCATGGCAAGTACAGGGACTTCTGGAAGTAACAGCACTGGGCGAATACCTTATTACTTTTGAAAAAACCTTAAATTCCAGCTAACGGGTGGTAACATGTGAAGACCTCATGGATGAGAGCATCAGTGTCTTCCAACGGGAATAGGCAGGCGATGGTGTTACGGAAGTTCAAAATGTGAACTGAATTGGCAGCCTGAAACAACACTTACATTCATTCTAAATTTCAATACCCAAGACCTTCCCAGCCATGTTAAGGCAGGTTTCTTACGGTTACAAGTTCGACCTCTTTTTCCAAATCCCATGCGGTGATTCTAGTACCAAAGATTTGGTCATACTATCGTTGCGCGTAATGGTGGTGCTACTTGCGGGAACTGTGGTCAAGCAGCTCAGGCACTGGATGTGGAATTTTCATCTCCATCAGTTTGTGTTAACTGCTTTAACTTGCGTCCAGCCTGGTGTAGTGAGTGCCCCATATATAGGGACGAAAAGAAAATGCAAGCGCTCCTGTTGCTGCACATGACAACAGCCAGGCGCTGATAACACTGCGCTTGCCAGAGACTCAGTTACCCAAACTTCTCAGACTGACAATGTGGACCCATTGCCCCCAACAGCAACTGTTTCACTGGCACCGACTGGTACTCTCATTCAGGGACCTTCCCGTGTTTCAGCCCAACAAGGGAAAGCCACCACAAGGGCCAATTCAAAGTCCAGTGGCACAGTACTTAAAGCATCGGTAGTGAAACCGGCTACTACTGCTGCTTTGACGATTTGGCAATTGATGTGATTCCACCTAGTCCTACTAGTCCACCATCAGTGACCTAGCGTACCCGCCAAGGGTCAAAGAGAAAGGGAAGATAAACTTCTCCAATAGGTAATGGACATCCAGCAGTGGAATTTAAATGGCTTCAGACTTCGCGTGCATGAACGAAAGTTCCTCACACAGAACAGACCAGTGAGTATGTATCTTCACGAAACTCATTTCATGGAATCCGATACCCCTATGTTTAGACGTTATTGCCCATATCTAAAAGATGATATTCAAGGCGAAAAACCTCAGTGGGAGTGGCAGTGATCGTCCATGACACAATTTTCTCCTCACCTGTAACCCTAATCACTACACTACAGGCAGTTGCTGTCACTGTGCGTTTTGTGTACTTTCAGGTAACCTTCTGCTCCCTCTACCTTCCGGCACAGCCACCACTGGATGGCGAGGCACTTTCTGAGCTGATCGACCAGTTTGCAATGTTACGAGATTTTAATGCCCATAATATTCTACTGGGTAGCCCAAGATGACGAGTGGTAGAAAGTGTATTACGAATTGACACCACGTGTCTCATGAATACAGGCTCCATGACACTTTTGCACAGCAACAAGAACATTCTGCATCACTGATTTGACAGTTTGCTCTCCTGTTCTCGCAGATTCTGTCGAATGGGAGGTGTCAGACGACCTCTGCTGCAGCGACCATTTTCCTATTACTGCCCGCCTTTTACAACGAATGGAGCCTTAGGGAACACCACCCAAGTGGCTGCTGTCAAAGGCGAAATGGACGCTTTATAGCCAGCTGGCTGTACTTGAGCACATGGACATCGTCCAAGACTGGGTGGGTCCCATTACCGATGTAACCCACGCTGCCGCTGTCGCGTGTATACCTAAATCGTCAGGCCGTCACAGAAGGCAACCTGTTCCTTGGTGGAACGATCAGTGTCGTAGCGCTTGGACAACTTAGCTAGGAGAATCCTTAGAAAGAAACGGCTGGGAAACACCACAGACGTAAATGGCTATTACAAACTAAGAAAGAAATACATCTACTACAAAAATCCCAAACTCTAAGACACAATCCGGAGAAGACAAGTCAGTTTCTTTGGGTAAGTGAAAAGAGTGTATGTAGTACGGTAGATTAACTAAGGGAATCTTCCAATATTTTAATAATAAAAGGAACAAAAATCACTGGATAAAAGTTACTCAAAAATACTTAGTAAAGACGAAAAAACTGAAGAAGACGTATAAAACAGAAAAATCCAGAATAAAAAAAAAAGTCAATGGTTTTCAAGATAAAGAGATGAAGCGTGGAAGAATCCTCACTCAGCAACAAAACCACTGACAGAGCAATAAAATCAAAAAGTATGGTGAAATAGGAAGAAGAACCCTCTTCGAAACAAAAGTTTCTCTTACTAGTTGTTTTACGTGCTCAGCAGTTGGCCGGAGTCGGCGCAAGGTGAATGCATTACTATGAGCTGTAAAATTTCTGTTCTTGAACTGAATGGTGCATACAAAGTGAAAATATCGCTATCAGAACCCTTTCGTACACGTTGCAACACTGATGAAATTGCATTCAGTGTATGTGGAGAGCTATACACACAGCAGTATTTAGTTCTCTCACGTCCTCCATAGTCGTTGAAACCATCATGTAGACCACATCCTTGATACTGCTGTATTAGCCCAGAGGAAGAAGTAAACGGCACCAATTCAGACTATCGTGCTGACTTCCTGTGAATAACAACGCCTCTTTTCATCCACTGGTTTGTAAACAAGCGGTTTGATACATGTCTCGCTGCTGAAGAATTATTGGCAAACATCCATCGTGTTGGAATCATTGGACGAGTTCTCGAGGGCACATTTGCAAACGAATTTATCAAAAACTGTTTGTACTTTTACCATTCAATGCATCTTCACCGAAATGTAGGCCGAGAACGTTCAAAGTGGTTCAAATGGCTCTGAGCATTATGCGACTTAACTTCTGAGGTCATCAGTCTCCTAGAACTTAGAACTAAATAAACCTAACTAACCTAAGGACATTACACACATCCATGCCCGAGGCAGGATTCGAACCTGCGACCGTAGTGGTCACGCGGTTCCAGACTGAAGCGCCTAGAACCGCACGGCCACACCGGCCGGCGCCGAGAACGTGCTGTCCGATTGTGGCACACCACACATTGACTCGGGACTGTCAGTGATTGAAGACCGGACGAAACTAATGTGGGTTTCTCGTCGACTAGATGATCGTGCATCTCAAAATTTACATTCCTATGATTTGTAAATGTAGCCACATCAGTAAGGTACACTTTCTCCACAAAATTATTGTCTTTCTGGAGAACCTGCTCCCAGCACTCAAAACGGAGTTTAAAATAATTGCCATGTTGCTGTAGATGTGCAGAAATAAAGAACGGGTGGTATTTACGTCTATGAAGAATAGGCAAATGTTTCTTCCTTCGCGAATATTTCTTGGGACAAAAATTCCAATTTCTCGAAGTCTTTTTATGCTGGTAATAATGAAGGTAGGATGAGTGTGGTACAGTGTACCTTAAAACTCTTCTGCGTACAATATCGCTACTCCTGAGAGTTGTTAGCAGAGGTCAACGGTCGCTGCCCTAGCTGACCAACCAGATCACCTCATATGTCAGTTTGCGATTACTTTGTGTGGGGAGCCCACAAGGCTAAGGTGTATCGAGCCTTCATAGTCTTTAACAACTTGAGCAGAGCGTTTCGGATGAGACTGCTGAAATTCCAACAGTCCACCTTCGATCTGCCTTTAGCAGCTTACTGATCAAGGCCCAAAGGTGCAAAAAAGATTAATGGTGGTCCCTTTCAGCATCTGAGACAATCAGGTTAGTACTATATCTCCTTTCATCTGCTGTGTTTCTTTGTACCCTGGAACTAAGTTCTCTGGGCCAATTTTATTTACCCCGCCCTATACAAGCAACACACAATAAATAAATTGCACCTTCCCTCGTAACAAAGCTGCTCTTCAGTAAATTTCTCCGCAGTGCAAAACACAACTGACGACGTACTTCTTGCCTCGACGACACAGATCTCCGTCGACAGTATTGTAAATACATCGTTATGGCCTCGGTGGTGCAAGTGGCGTAACCTTCTGGGTGGCGGGCCATACAATGGCTGGGGTGGAAATTAAAAATATTGTTTATAATCACGTTTTGTGTAGAATTAATAAAATAATGTATTAGTTAAATATTTTATTTTGTAATTTATATAACTTAATGTAGAGTATAATCTTAAAAGATATAGATAAAATTACTGTACTTCATATTTTGTTAGTTTTTTGTTTCACCTATAAAATACTTGACATTAAGAAACGCGTTTGAATCATGAATTAATCAGCGACGAAAGTAGTAACACTAGTAATACATAACCACCAGCTCCTGCGACCTTAACATTATACAGTATCACTGAATCTGCGTGTCTCTTCATCCCGCAGGACTGGGATTCCCTTACTGAGAAATGCAGGAAGATCTGCAGCGGATAGGCACTTGGTGCAGGGAGTGGCAACTGACAAATGTAAGGTATTTCGAATACATAGAAAGAAGGATCCTTTATTGTATGATTATATGATAGCGGAACAAACACTGGTAGCAGTTACTTCTGTAAAATATCTGGGAGTATGCGTGCGGAACGATTTGAAGTGGAATGATCATATAAAATTAATTGTCTGTAAGGCGAGTACCAGATTGAGATTCATTGGGAGAGCCCTTAGAAAATGTAATCCATCAACAAAGGAGGTGGCTTACAAAACACTCGTTCCACCTGTACTTGAGTATTGCTCATCAGTGTGGGATCCGTACCAGATCGGGTTGACGGAGGAGATAGAGAAGATCCAAAGAAGAGCGACGCGTTTCGTCACAGGGTTATTTGGTAACCGTGATAGCGTTACGGAGATGTTTAACAAACTGAAGTGGCAAACTCTGCAAGAGAGGCGCTCAGCATCGCGGTGTAGCTTGCTCGCCAGGTTTCGAGAGGGTGCGTTTCTGGATGAGGTATCGAATATATTGCTTCCCCCTACTTATACCTCCCGAGGAGATCACGAGTGTAAAATTAGAGAGATTAGAGCGCGCACGGAGGCTTTCAGACAGTCGTTCTTCCCGCGAACCATACCCGACTGGAACAGGAAAGGGAGGTAATGACAGTGGTACTTAAAGTGCCCTCCGCCACACACCGTTGGGTTGCTTGCGGAGTATAAATGTAGATATAGATGTACTGTCGTATCAGAAAGGAAAATAATAGCCTCGCACAGATCCTCTGTTACCAAACTTCAGCAGGAATGCAGATTAGGAAGGAAATGTAAAGCTGGTTGTAGCTGTAGAAATATATTGTTGGAGTAGTTACTTATCTACAGGAATCTGACCCAGCAACTACAATAAGAAATTGCAATAAGGAATTGCTTCAGTGTACGTCGATGAGATTTCTTGATTGGAGTCCTTTAGAGAAACTAATTTTGTTTCTGATGAGTAGAAGAACAGTTTTTTTTTCATTTCAAACGGATCATGCTGGTAGAGCTAACTTATAAATGAACGCATTCATTGTCAAAACCATAAGGTGAGCAAATCAAACTACTGTTCTGCAGAAGAGGACTGCATGAAACACTCTCAGACGTACACACTGGAAATTACCTCGCGCCAAACGTATTAGAATTCTCGCTCTCCTTAGAGCTACTTAAATAACGCTGAGCTTACATTTCGTGAACCACTCATCTCATGAAAAGCCCATCAATCAGCACCATACTTACTGAAAACATTTCCCTGTCTTTTTATCCTTTACATAATCCCAGCAGGAGGCAACACATTATCACTTGAAACTTACGAGCCTAACTCTTTGAACGAGATGACAGATTATGGGAGGTAAATTTTCTAAAAAATTAACTCTGTTATTATCGTCACATTATTATTAAATTGCATTGAAGAGTAGGCTGAACGCACTAATTATAATTTGCTGCATGAAAAGGAATGGTTAAGCTGGGATAGATTCAATGAAACCGAAGCGCTGACTGATTGTACTGAGCACGGCATTTCTACTAGTAGGATATCGTTTCCATTCCGTCATACTTGGCAGTCTTCGGATGCATTATCGTTGGCTAAACAAACGGTATTGTGAAGAAGTTGGTAAATAATATTTTCCTAAGCATCCCCATCACGGAGTGTTTAGATTTAACTAAGAAATTTAGTAATGAAGGATGTGCTACTGGCATCCCGTTTCAGATAGGTTCCTCTTTATGAGATTCAGTGTCTCCGGACCCCATCCTCACTTGACAGCAGATGAATCAGAGTCCAGCTCCGAAGTTCATAGTTGCCTTTAGACCAAGGAGACGGCCGTTGCCTCTAATAAATGAAACTCTTTATCCACTCTTGGCTTAACATATACACGGTGAAGCAGCTGAGGCAGGACACCCCAGATATTTTCACAACGAGTAAGTATATCGAGGTGCGGTTTTCGCTAAGGTATAACGGACAAATTGGTGAACATTCTTACGTAAGCAAGTAATTTTTGAAGTATACAGCGTGAGTCAGGAGGAAAGGTACTTCATTTGAGGGGCGATAGTATTAGAGATTCTCAACATAAAATATTGTATCGACAATCTTCGACAGGTTTAGGGTACATGTAGCCACCGGGTTTCACCCACTCTTTTCTCTCATCATAATCATACAACACAAACATAACACTACACTCTACACGCATCCATGACGCTCGCCTTCAGTCTGTAAATACACATACACCTCCCAAATATCTACAAGGACAGGGGCAATATACACGGAGGCAGAACACTGCATCCTATAGGCGGCTGTACACACCTCGTGTTATATCTCAGCTAACAATGAAGCACGTCGTTTACATTTTTTCAAAATAGTGGAAATAATAGCAGACGACGACCTTGTGGGCGTTCACTTTGCCTTACAGAGAACTTCAGAAACACGCGAGGCAGTACTGACCTACGACGTATCTTCGAAGACAGTTTACATAAAGGCAAACCCACAGTCACAGCTTTTTTGGATTTAGAGGAAGCTTATTGGAATGTTTCCTGGACTACAACCTGAAATTTTGAAGATAACAGGGATAAGATACACTGAGCGAAAGACTACCTGCTTCTTGTACGGGAAAAAAGGGAAGCAGTAGTTGAGAAGGGAGTGGGACAGGGTTGTAGTCTGTCCGCGACGTCGTACACTCTGCACACTGATCAACCAGTGAAAGAAACCAAAGAGAATTAAATTTAATAGAGAAAAAGTAAAACACATATATGATATTCGCTGTTGACTCTGTAGTCCGGTGAGAGACCTCAAAGGACTTGCGAATGCAATTGGACGGAATGGATAGCATATTGAAGAGAGTTTATAAAATGAACATCAACAATAGTAAAACAAGTGTAGTGGAATGTAGTCGAATTAATTCAGGCGATGCTGAGCGAATTAGCTTAGGAAATCTGACTCTAAAGGTAGTAGATGAGTTTTGCTATTCTGGCACAGCAAAATAGCTGTTGATGGCAGAAGTAGGGAAGATATAAAATGCATATTAGCAATTGTAAGAAAAGTAATACTGAAGACGAGAAATTTGTTAACAGCGAATTTAAATTTAAATGTTACGAGGACTTTTCTGAATATTTTTGTCTGGAATACAGCCTATTACGGAAGTGAAACGTGGACAGTAAACGGTGCAAACAAGACGAGAACTAAAGCTTTTTAAATGTAGTGCTATAGAACACTGTTGAATATAAGATCGATACATCTAAGATAATGACACCAGTTGCAGAAGAAAGAAATTTAAGCCACAACCAGACTAAAAGAAGGGATATAATGAAAGACAGACCCTGAGGCATCAAGTAATAGTCAATTTGATAATAGAGGGAAATGCTGAGGATAAAAATTGTAAGGCAGATCATGATTCAAATACAGGAAGCAGGTTCAAATGGATGTAGGCTGCAGTAGTCATGCAGAGATGAAGAGACCTGCGTTCAGAACAGCTTTCGAAATGGAGACCACAACAACGAGCGATAAAAGTCGAGACGTGTCAAGTCACGTGAACTTTCAGGCTATATTTTATTTTCTGGACGACTAATATCGCCGCGAGAGGTAGCTGAGAGGTCGGAGGCGCCTTGCTACGGTTGGCACGACTCCATGCGTCGGAGGTTCGAGTCCTCCATCGGGTATGGGTGTGTGTGTTATCCTTAGCGTAAGTTAGTTTAAGTTAGGTTAAGTAGTGTGTAAGCTTAGGGACCGATGACCTCAGCAGTTTGATCCCACAGACCTTCCACCACTAATCTTGAGACATTGCATTTAACTCTTGCAATTTGATACATTCACTCATGCTCATAAATTAAGGATAATGCTGATACATAGTGAAACAACGCTCTGGTGGATGGTTTGCTGGTTTAAATCACCTCGGGATATAACCATGCGGTGAATTTGATCTGCGGTCGTCGCACGGTGGCGCTGGCAGAAGTCCGCATACGCAGAGGTGTTTTGGAGCACGTCAGAGTACGGTGCAGCGAGTAAGTGTGCAGACGTTTTCGGACTTGCTAATGGTGACTGTGTGCTGAAAATGGCTCAAAGAACACCTATTGATGACGTTATGAGGGGTAGAGTACTACGGCGACTGGAGGCTGGTCAAACACAGCAGGTCGTAGTACGGGCCCTCCGTGTGCCACAAAGAGTGATTTCAAGATTACGGCAACGATTCCAGCAAATGGGAAACGTGTTCAGGCGCCATGTACGCCCTTGCATGTCTTGTAACTAACAGGTCAGGTGTATCGGGAAGTCATTTTGCACCAGTATATCCACCTTTTCAGTGGTGCAATGGGTCCCACATACCTCCTGATGGCTGAAAACGCACGGCCCCACCGAGCTGCCATAGTGGAGGAGTGCCTTGAAACAGAAGATATCAGGCGAATGGGGTGCCTTGCCTGTTCTCCAGACCTAAACCCCATCGAGCACGTCTGGGATGCTCTAGGTCGAAGTATCGCCGCACGTCTTCAAACCCCTACGACACTTCAGGACCTTCGACAGGCACTTGGGCAAGAATGGGAGGCTATATCCCAGCAGCTGCTAGACTATCTGATCCAGAGTATGCTAACCCGTTGTGAGGCCTGTGTAGATGTGCATGGTTATCATATCCCATGATAATGTCGGGGTACATG
This sequence comes from Schistocerca gregaria, assembly GCF_023897955.1. Taxonomy (NCBI): domain Eukaryota; kingdom Metazoa; phylum Arthropoda; class Insecta; order Orthoptera; family Acrididae; genus Schistocerca; species Schistocerca gregaria. The sequence goes on from NC_064931.1 coordinate 849,236,392, forward strand.
CGCAGGAAACATTAGCGTTTTGTAGCACATGTGCAAGAGGTGGCGGTTCAGTTCCCACCTACCTACCATGGTGCTGGCAAAGATTGTGGAATACAGACATATATATTTATCATTATGAAGGATAAATATAAAACCTATTGTCTTATAGAGTATACCCAGGATCAACCACATTTCAAGGGACCAAAAATAGCCAGTCCAGCTTACGTTGACTTCACTTTTTTCTTGGAATGGTTACCAAGAAATGAGGATGCTCTGTTTCCACTTCCTCTAAGCAAAAGTAAAAATAGTTACACTGTATATATACAACAGTATTTCTGTAATTTGTTTAATTGAGAAATATTGTCATACGCGTGTCATTTTTTCAAACAATACAATTACATACATATTAAGGAGCAATAATGTACCCACAGGATTTGTGGCATGTTATATAAAAAATAAAATCTTTAGAAATACGTTAATGTATGGTTCTTTAACACATTAACTTTTAATTAGTACACATGTCCGAGTTCATAATGATTCTTATATTTACAACTGAAAAATCGCCAAACAGCCGTATGTTTCATAAGTTATTTAATTCAGATGGCCAGTATCGGCAACTCATTAATGCCAACTTCAGGTCCCTAAGCACTCAGTGTATCGACAATCAGATACATCGATACTTGTGTAATCGAAGCCGTAAGTATCTGGATTCCGTCAGTTCGTTTTTGGATTGTTTACGTCGAAAGTTGACAACGACTAACGTCTTATCCATCACACATTTTACCTCTGTACCTTAATTCGAAAAAAAATTAATTGTTGATTTTGGGAGTGCTAGTCGTAATATTATAACACTCTCTGACAATGTCACATCCAGAGCAGCCTGAAATTGCCGTGGAGACATCAGAGGTGTCAGCAAAATTCTCGAGAACAGAAACTGAAGCTGCAACTTCTGTACATGGTGTCGGTGTCATATCTTCGTATTCAGCCTCAGCAGATAACATTAAATCATTAGCATTCTCTTCTGAATCATTAACAGAAATGATGACTGATTCTTCAGCAGCATAGATTTTGTAGTTTTCCAGGGTCCATTTCTCGATATCGACGGTGCAAGAGGGCACAAACAGGGTGTAAGCCTGTAGGACAGCAACATTAGAACCCAAAGTCGTCCCAATATGCGTGGGTTCAGATGTTACATTATCGGTTTCCTCGTCAGTTTCAGCGACGTTATTGACTGCTGTCCAGGCCTTCCTTCAAACAGTTAGTGACAGTGCCTTTTCTAACGTCATCCCACGTAATAGACACAGAGCGGAAAGCCTGGAGTACATTCTAATGTGGAACTGTTTCTTGGAGATCGATTGCACTCGTCGCAGGCTTTACGAGTCGGCGTCTGTAATTACGCTTCATTGGGTCAATTAGTCCTTGATCCACTGGTTGCAGTGGGCTTGTTGTTTTAACTCGCAAGAAGACATCTCCTATGCTACGAAGTTCCAGACACCGAACTGATGTGCCAAACGGTGGTTTCTCAACCTCGCAGCCATTTGTTGCTGGGATTTAGTCATTCAAGCTTTGTTGTCATTCTCCTAGTGGCACGGCTGATTAAAAGGTGTGATATTTTAAAAATAAGGTTAATGGTCTGAGCTTCTCAGAACCATCTGAATTACAACACAAGCCCACCGTCGATCTCTCCTTGCTGCGTTTTCCTCCATGATATTACCCGCCCTGACATTCAATGTTTTCATGCATAGTGTTACATAAAACGCTGGCATTATCAATGTTAAACTAATCTATTTGCTGATAAAAATGAGAGTATGTATTGAAATTTCATAGGCATCATTCTCGTTTACTCTATGTGCCTTTCCACAGAGACTGATAGCAACGATTTCATGCCTGTTTTGAAAAACTCATAGGCCTCAGATCACACAGACTCAAAAATTCATTTTTTTCTGGCTGATTTCTCGAGGCTTTTCTTGAAACATTGGATCAAACAACGGAATTTGCTGTGCGTGCATGTGTTGGAACCATTCAAACAGGAATGTTCTTCTTTTCCATATTCCGCTGACCTCGCATGCTTGCTATTGGCGCTAAATAGACAGTTTACCAGACTTGCCTCCATTTCCTGTCTTGAACTTATTATTGATGAGAGAACACTAAAAGTGTTCGGCAAACTTTTAGTCTGCTCTCCACTATAGATCATATGTAGAAACTGCTCCTTTTGTTTCAGCGTCAGAGGATTATGAACTCTTTTCTGTTTCGGTGGTATACTGCAAGTGATGGAGCGAACGGAGGAAAGAAGACATTCATCGTTCACAAACAAACAGAGACGAGGTACTGGCAGAATTGAAGCTGTGTCGTGAGTCGTGCTTGGGTAGCTCAGTGGTGGAGCACTTGCCCACGGAAGGCAAAGGTCCCGAGTTCAAGTCTCGGTCCGGCACACAGTTTTAATCTGTCAGGAAGTTTCAGAGACACATAATTCTCTGGACTGTCGCGTGTCTCGCGCCATGTGCAGTCTGCTGACCATGCCCTCTCTTCTCCCGTCTTTGCGTTTTGTGTAACTGACACGTGCGCAGCATCCAAGCGATTGGACCATTGTTGCGTAATTACAGAGCAGTACATCATTGAGAAAAGTTATGTGAAATACATAACGAAAAAGTCCCTTATTCACAGCACTACACATGTAAATACTTAGTCGGTTTAGACGCAGAATAAGATGTGAAATACGTAATGTGTATACGAAGCTCTAGTATGTAGTACGTATTACACGAAATCCAGTTTATGTGGTAGATTCTTCTATGTGACTCGGCAGGAACCTAACATAGTAATTTTCGAAATAACGAGGTCTACTGTACAACATCCAGACGGACCTTTTATTAGGTTACTTTAAGTCAGAATTCATAGTAATAATGCCTTCACCGCACTTCAAATATTATAGAGTTTACATAACGGTATAATTATATGACTTATATGAATATGATAATTAAATGAAGAAGTTGCTTTCATACAAAAAGAGACATAGAACCCTGTGGTGTGACATCAGCCCATGGCCGTAACTTCCATGATACATCACTATTTTTATTATAGACATATTTATGTAACCAGCATGCTTGAAGGACTGTTGATGAGCTAATCACTTAATTAATCACAGCAAACAAGCAGACACATCAACACATAGGAAAGTATTCCATAGAATAAGATACAATTAATTAATTAATAAGTTCAGGCGTAGACATTTCATTAGAATTAGAAAATTTTCCTTGTGTCTGCGTAAGTTGCGAAGTGCAATTCAGTCATAGGTGAATCTCCCATAATATTAGTCGCAGAAATAAAATTAAAGCGCTGGGAATGAAACGCATTTCGATATTACATAGAGCACTTTGGCTCAAACTTAAGATAGTAGATATTTTAGATAATATTAAGGCTTTTCACAAGCTGTCTCGGAAGTAGAGAAGGTCCGGTCTGTTTAAATCCGAGCGCGAGAACAAGTCAAAAGGTACCGGTACACGGCAGAACCTGTGACTGTGAGAGAAGTGTCTCCTTGTCGTTCGTGGGAAGCCTCAAGGACGCGCTGCTTATCAGATTTCAGATGGCTGTCTGTTTAGAACTAAAGGGACTGCACAGTTTAGCGTGGCAGAAAATTTGAAAAATTCCGTGAATATTTGGAACGTTCAAGTTTACTCCTACAAATTTCGTGACAACGAATTTGGAATATATTTAGGCGAATTCGGTTTGAATGATGTGAAATGATTTCATCGAGCACTTGTCTATTTTCATCGCTCCTTAGGTAGTTACTGCCATTGCTTCTTACCCAAAGAGCCCCTGAATAAATGGTAATTTGAACTTTGGTTTCAAACGAGTAAAAACTGATTTAAAGTAGCGTGAGTGGACAACTATGATTAAAAATTATATCCTGAACCATTACATATAACCGGCCGGGGTGGCCGTGCGGTTCTAGGCGCTTCAGTCTGGAACCGCTGGACCGCTACGGTCGCAGGTTCGAATTCTGCCTCGGACATGGATCTGTGTGATGTCCTTAGGTTAGTTAGGTTTAATTAGTTCTACGTTCTAGGGGACCAATGACCACAGATGTTAAGTCACATAGTGCTCAGAGCCATTTGAACCAGCCATTACATATAGCAGGAAGATAACGCGAATGGTAAATAACGCAGTGGTGTATTATGGTTCCCTCAAGTGGATGGCGGGCCATCCGTTATCCCTCCATCCGGAGAACGGAGTCACTTGTAGTGTCGCAGTATGTGAGGGGACATACGTTACGTTGGTTCAATAAGGATTGCCTTATGTGAAGAGGGATGTGTACCAGTAACTGTAGTAGCATTTCTTAAGAGCTGTAGATACTTGGGGCTATTTAGAGTCTCATCAATAAAACAGGGACCAATGGTACGAGTCTGCAGGAGCCGCACCACGCGTTGACATACCAAGATCGATTCTTATCCTCTTATCTTACCCAGCCCCCCATGAACCATGGACCTTGCCGTTGGTGGGGAGGCTTGCGTGCCTCAGCGATACAGATTGCCGTACCGTAGGTGCAACCACAACGGAGGGGTATCTGTTGAGAGGCCAGACAAACGTGTGGTTTCTGAAGAGGGGCAGCAGCCTTTTCAGTAGTTGCAGGGGCAACAGTCTGGATGATTGACTGATCTGGCCTTGTAACAATAACCAAAACTGCCTTGCTGTGCTGGTACTGCGAACGGCTGAAAGCAAGGGGAAACTAAATCCGTAATGATGGTGGCGTCCTCTTGGGTAAAGTATTCCGGAGGTAAAATAGTCCCCCATTCGGATCTCCGGGCGGGGACTACTCAAGAGGATGTCGTTATCAGGAGAAAGAAAACTGGCGTTCTACGGATCGGAGCGTGGAATGTCAGATCCCTTAATCAGGCAGGTAAGTTAGAAAATTTAAAAAGTGAAATGGATAGGTTAAAGTTGTATATAGTGGGAATTAGTGAAGTTCGGTGGCAGGAGGAACAAGACTTCTGGTCAGGTGACTACAGGGCTATAAACACAAAATTAAATAGGGGTAATGCAGGAGTAGCTTTAATAATGAATAAGAAAATAGGAATGCGGGTAAGCTACTACAAACAGCATAGTGAACGCATTATTGTGGCAAAGATAGATACGAAGCCCACACCTACTACAGTAGTACAAGTTTATATGCCAACTAGCTCTGCAGATGACGAAGAAATTGAAGAAATGTATGATCAAATAAAAGAAATTATTCAGATAGTGAAGGGAGATGAAAATTTAATAGTAATGGGTGACTGGAATTCGGTAGTAGGGAAAGGGAGAGAACGAAACGTAGTAGGTGAATATGGACTGGGGCAAAGAAATGAAAGAGGAAGCCGCCTGGTAGAATTTTGCACAGAGCACAACTTAATGATAGGTAACACTTGGTTCAAGAATCATAAAGGAAGACTGTATACATGGAAGAACCCTGGAGATACTAAAAGGTATCAGATAGATTATATAATGGTAAGACAGAGATTTAGGAAACAGGTTTTAAATTGTAAGACTTTTCCAGGGGCAGATGTGGACTGTGACCACAATCTATTGGTTATGACCTGTAGATTAAAACTGAAGAAACTGCAGAAAGGTGGGAATTTTAGGAGATGGGACCTGGATAAACTGCAAGAACCAGAGGTTGTACAGAGTTTCAGGGAGAGCATAAGGGAACAATTGACCGGAATGGGGGAAAGAAATACAGTAGAAGAAGAATGGGTAGCTTTGAGGGATGAAGTAGTGAAGGCAGCAGAGGATCAAGTAGGTAAAAAGACGAGGGCTAGTAGAAATCCTTGGGTGACAGAAGAAATATTGAATTTAATTGATGAAAGGAGAAAATATAAAAATGCAGTAAATGAAGCAGGCAAAAAGGAATACAGACGTCTCAAAAATGACATCGACAGGAAGTGCAAAATGGCTAAGCATGGATGGCTAGAGGACAAATGTAAGGATGTAGAGGCTTATCTCACTAGGAGTAAGATAGATACTGCCTACAGGAAAATTAAAGAGACCTTTGGAGAAAAGAGGATCACTTTTATGAATATTAAGAGCTCAGATGGAAACCCAGTTCTAACCAAAGAAGGGAAAGCAGAAAGGTGGAAGGAGTATATAGAGGGTCTATACAAGGGTGATGTACTTGAGGACAATATTATGGAAATGGAAGAGGATGTAGATGAAGATAAAATGGGAGATACGATACTGCGTGAAGAGTTTGGCAGAGCACTTAAAGACTTGCGTCGAAACAAAGCCCCTGGAGTAGACAACATTTCATTGGAACTACTGACGGCCTTGGGAGAGCAAGTCCTGAGAAAACTCTACCATCTGGTGAGCAAGATGTATGAGACAGGCGAAATACCCTCAGACTTCAAGAAGAATATAATAATTCCAATCCCAAAGAAAGCAGGTGTTGACAGATGTGAAAATTACCGAACTATCACTTTAATAAGTCACAGCTGCAAAATACTAACGCGAGTTCTTTACAGACGAATGGAAAAACTAGTAGAAGCCGACCTCGGGCAAGATCAGTTTGGATTCCGTAGAAATGTTGGAACACGTAAGGCAATACTGACCCTACGAATTATCTTAGAAGCTAGATTAAGGAAGAGCAAACCTACGTTTCTAGCATTTGTAGACTTAGAGAAAGCTTTCGACAATGTTGACTGGAATACTCTCTTTCAAATTCTGAAGGTGGCAGGGGTAAAATACAGGGAGCGAAAGGCTATTTACAATTTGTACAGAAACCAAATGGCAGTTATAAGGGTAGAGGGACATGAAAGGGAAGCAGTGGTTGGGAAGGGAGTGAGACAGGGTTGCAGTCTCTCCCCGATGTTATTCAATCTGTATATTGAGCAAGCAGTGAAGGAAACAAAAGAAAAATTCGGAGTAGGTTTTAAAATCCACGGAGAAGAAATAAAAATGTTGAGGTTCGCCGATGACATCGTAATTCTGTCAGAGACAGCAAAGGACTTGGAAGAGCAGTTGAACGGAATGTATAGTGTCTTGAAAGGAGGATATAAGATGAACATCAACAAAAGCAAAACGAGGATAATGGAATGTAGTCGAATAAAGTCGGGTGATGCTGAGGGAATTAGATTAGGAAATGAGACAATTAAAGTAGTAAAGGAGTTTTGCTATTTGGGGAGAAAAATAACTGATGATGGTCGAAGTAGAGAGGATATAAAATGTAGACTGGCAATGGCAAGGAAAGCGTTTCTGAAAAAGAGAAATTTGTTAACATCGAGTATAGATTTAAGTGTCAGGATGTCATTTCTGAAAGTATTTGTATGGAGTGTAGCCATGTATGGAAGTGAAACATGGACGATAACTAGTTTGGACAAGAAGAGAATAGAAGCTTTCGAAATGTGGTGCTACAGAAGAATGCTGAAGATTAGATGGGTTGCGACGGGTCAGGCTCTTATCGCGCAGTTTCCTTTCCCTGAAAGAAAATCCACCTACCTCGTTTCTTAGGTAGTTGCTGCACTCGCCTCTCCTGATAGCAGCTACTGGAAAAATTGCAGAAAAGCAGTGTTGAAGAAACTGCAATTTAATAGCCGCTCACCGGAGGCCGCGATACATGTTTGCTGAAATACAATCTATGAGCAATCTTCCTAAATAAATTGAGTTATTGGAATGGTAGTAATTGTTTACTCAAACGAGAACGCGAAGTTGGTAATTCTATTTAAGCTCTTTATTGTCTTTAAGCCTGATCATCAGCCCGCTAATCTACGTTTGAAGAAAGTTCAGTTCACAATTCTATCCACACTCAAACCCCGCCAGAATTAACTTTCAAAGTTACGGAATTTACTTAACTGCAACACAGACGATTTTCTAACATACACTTTTGCAGTCGATGTTCAATAATAGTTCGTTTTTTAACGTTAATGCTCGCCATAAGCACTTAGTAAAAGTTTACGAAGTACCGCCACGCTTTTAATTATTAAAGTTACTCGCGTCTTTCGCGGAACGAAAAGTCACAACTCGCTCAAACTCACACTACGCGTTACTGGACTCTTCCAGTCTCAAATCGCACAGTACCGAACCGATGAAGCCGTTTTATGACTTCATTTTACACATTATTCGCGAGGACACATCAAGCATGTCTCTTCTCGATCACAGTTCCTTCGCGACTCCTCATCCACTCGCGACTCAATCTCCTAGTCTGCTAACCGTCCTCGCATCTCATTGGCTCACACATCACACAGCCAATCAGAATTAACTCTTTGGGTGCGCCTCGCGCCAAAATCTAGCACGCACCAGTCATGACTTCTGAATCATTTACGTCATGATTTCTTGTTACACAAAATTTACTGTATAATTTAACAAACCGAAAGGAAAACTAGACTTTACTTTATTTCCAGAAATTATTTAAATACTCGCGAACGTTCTGGCTGCTTGTACAATACCATACACTCTTGGACATCCGACATTCACTAAGATGGGGAACCACTGGCGACTCTGTTCCCACGGTTACATCGTCTGAACACTTGCGAGTTCCAACCTAGATTTTATACACTTGCAAAGAATGGCGAATGTCCCTCTTTCATTCACTCAGGCACACTCATTCACTCTCACCTACTCATATAAAATAACTGTTCACAAAAATTCAAAACATTTATGGTTTTAACAAAGTTATAGGTGAATTTCTAAAAGTAAAATTCTCAAAATAAATACAAAAGCACGGAAGGTGATTTTGTTTCATAATTGGATGGTCACTGAAGGTGATCTATACATAATGGTATTTATTTAGACTCGAAAATTGTAGAAATTTGCGTTTTCTGTAAGATTTTTCTAATTTCCAAAATATGCAGGTTTCAAAGCTCAAATTTGGATGACTTATTTTTATTCATAACAGAAACTAGTATATTAACTTTTAATTTCCTCAGGTTCCTCAGTTAGAAGTTATTAAAGATGAAAGTTCCACGTTATACACGCGGCTAGTTAGCGCACAGGTCTTACATTCTCACGGTAAAGACATGCCATATGGTCGTGACGTCAGACGAACGGACACCGGTAATCTGCCCGCTACAGCACATATGCTAATCTGATGGCTACTTTACAGTCTGTCTACATTTCACAGTAAATATTTGATAGAAAACTGTGCGCTCGCACTAGTTGCGACGCCACACACCTCCTGAGGAAACTAAATTTTTTCATTCATGACAAACTTTTAGTTTTCTAAAAAAATTTCTATTAAAGATTTACTCAAACAGCTATTTAACATTTATAGTTCCTATACATCAATCATCCACTTATACCTAGGGCTGACGACCTACAAAACATCTTATATCTAAACATGCACTTTTATCATCATTCAAAAAAAATTTTTCAGATTACAAAATTCTATTTACAAATTCCTGAAAGAGAAAACAAACCTAAATACTATCTTGATGTACGTCACACGCACACTAACACTACTATCGCTATGGTGAGCGTCACTTTTTTACCACTTACACTTAAGATTTTTGATAGCACTCGTAGTTCGACCGGGTCCTGCTTGGGAGGTCCATTTCAAGTCTCGTGCTACCACCTCTGTTTACTTCGGCGCACCTGAAACATCAGCTGGCCTCAGTTCCCTTTCTAACTGCTACGTCTTAACCTACAGCAGCGATAAATAGCGCTATCTGCTTGACTCTAAAGTCTCATATTTTTGATAAAATTTACTTTACAGTATGTACAATTTTCAAAATTTTTTTTTTTTTTTTTTTTTTTTTTAAGTGAAAAGTGAATTGACTTTCCTAATGCAGTACCGAAGTGGCACATTTACTCTTTAATTACTTCTTCATCTCATAATCAAACAAGTTATGGTTACATAAGAAATACTAAGAAAAACAATTCCTACAAATAGTTCACAAATACATAATAAATCTCCGCCAGCACTGGTGACTCTCCAGTTCCTGTACAATACACAACAATATAAAATATACACAAAATTATCAATATTACAATTCTGTCTCCAGGCAATCTCCTGTAGTCCTGTATCATAAATTAAACACTGAAAAATACATATTTACTTATTCATTTATCAACACTACAATCCTTATACTAATCTCTACGACAAACTTGGGGAGCTTTGTGTGTCTCTGGTCAAAAATGGAATCGATGTCATGGGTACTTTCCTCATCTCACATATCTGGAGTTACTTCAATTTCTTGTCAACATCAGGTTTTCTCTAGTCACATTCGGGTTTAATTTACAACTCTCATACTCATACTTCACACACTCAGGTTAGTATTTGTTAAAGCGTTTCCTACTAATCTGCGAAACCTCGTTACCCATACTTTCTAACATACATCCACCTCCTGAGTTACCAACGTCGCCTCAGCTCTGTTTACATTCGTAGCCTCACTTCCTTTTGTTTACAAACATCTCCTCTGTTTACCAACAAACGCCACTTCTGGTTACCAACATTAAGCTTTTTATTTACTCACCTTCGTAGCCTCACTTTTTCCTAATATCGAGCTAGCCAAACACTATGCTCATTCTTTCTCCTTTTCTCACATATTTCTCTTCATTTGACAGTCAGTCCTGCTGCACTGTCCCTTTAACTTAACTTCCTTTACCCCTTTGACAGTCAACCTTGTTGCACTGTACCTTTACTCATTTTACCACTAAATCACCTCCTGAGGCTCTGACTTCATTGAACAGACAGTTTTGCTGTATTGCTCCATTTCCTTTCCTAAACATTAGCTTAATGCTACGTCTTAACATATCGTTCTGTTACTTAACAAACAGCTTCAATGTTCGTCACCATATTTTCTGAGGCTCTTACATTTCTTAGTTATTTTACCTTTCTAAGGGCATTACTCACACCTTAGGCCAAACATTTACTTTACTGAGACTTATTACTTATCTGAGGTATCTTAATCCTTTTTGATTTTCTCTTACACTCATTCCTTACGCTTAACCTATACTGCACTGAGGTTCTTTCCTACTCATTACTTAAACACTTTATCACTTAAAAACTACGATAGAGAAGAAGGAAAGACGATAGAATTTTAGTTCTGAATGAAAGAAGAGGTAGGTTGACAATACGGAAAAGAAAGTGGAAGAAATATTGTCAAACGACTCGAGACCTAGTGCTCGTCACGCACTTAGCTCTGCAAAGAGTGCAAAGCTCTCTGAGGTATCTACTCACTCCTGGCCACGTCTCTCTTTTGAACATATCTTTTCAAATCCACAATGTTCCTAAGCCCTAACACCTTATGTGATTTCACAAACTCCAGTCTATAAGCATTTGGGTGAGGCTTCTCTACGATTCTAAATGGGCCCACGTACTCATCGGTAAACTTCTTTGTTTCTGACGTAAGTTTCTTAGATCTTTCCCTAGTTTTCACTAGCACTAGATCCCCTACCTGAAAACTAGTGGGATCAGCTCTTGCGTCATGCCTTCTCTTTCTTTCCAGGGCCTTCTTTCTTATATTAATACGTGCCAGTCTCTCCTTCTCTTCGATGGCTATGTCTGTGAGATTTGGAAACTCGACCAGGTCGATTAAAATATTATTCGGCCTAATGTCACACATTAGCTCTACTGGTGCATATCCTGTGGCTTCATGCTTCAGATGGTTTATTACTTCTTCGAAGTATTCAATATAATTGGCCCAAGCGGAGTGTTTTTTATGACAATATGTTCTACACAATCTGTTTAACTCCTTCATAATTCGCTCACACATGTTCCCTTGAGGAAAGTACGCGGAGATTTTTATGTGATCGATACCTCTCTGTTGTAAACATTCACTAAATTTCTTAGAGATAAACTGGGGCCCATTGTCTGACAATATTGCCTTTGGCACTCCTATCTTCCCAAAATAGTCCTTCTCCAACTTATTCACTAATACTTTAGAGTTGGCTTTCTTAATTGGGTAAAATTTTACGTACTTAGTAAACCCATCCACCACCACAAACACATATTCACATCCCCCTCTAGACACTGGTAGTGGACCAAATAAATCTACAGCTACTAAATCCAGCCGATTTTGTGGTTCTACTGAATACATCTGTCCTTGGATAGTTCTATTGTTGGCCCTAACTTTCTGGCAACGATCACAGGATTCTAATCGCTGTTGCACCCTTCTCCACATATTATCAAAAATTACCACTTCACTTAACTTAGCTATACATTTACGAGCGCCATAATGCCCATACTTACAATGTACGTAGTCTATAAGTGCATCTACATGTTGCTCCGGAAAACATATTTTCCAATTCTCCTCACTGTCTTTCCTGCGCCCTAATAAGACATCTTTATGCACTTTATAGTAGACCAGTAATTTTGGGTAGTCTGGATGACCTAATCTACTCTTTACTAATTTAATGTTGTCATCCTGGTTCTGTTCCCTCCGTAGGTTCTTACAAATGCGCTTAATTAAGCCATCGTCCTGGAGCTGCATGATGGCCAACATTACTTCATTATTATCGGTATTTCTTAAAGATTTCCCTTCTTGTCCTGTATCTTTCACACTTCTTGATAAGGCGTCCGCCACGATGTTCTCGGAACCCTTAATGTATATCATCTTATAATTAAATTGCTGTAAATACAGGGACCACCTTCTTAATCTAGCATGTTTTAGCTGACATGAGTCTAAATATGTAAGGGCACTATGGTCTGTGTAGATCCAAATTTCATGTCCTAAAAGGTACTTTTCAAATTTTTGCAGGCCGAAAATAACAGCTAATGCTTCAAGTTCAGATATACTATAATTTTTCTCGGATTGTTGCAATGACCTGCTCGCAAAGGCTATGGTCTTGTGGACTTCCTCTTCTCCTTCTTTTTCCAACTGAAATAGTTCAACTCCTAACCCGTAACCACAAGCATCAGATCCCAGACAAAATGGTTTCGAAAAATCGGGATGGTTCAAAATCTTACTATTAATAAGAGCTTCTTTCAATTCTTCAAACGCCTTCTGACACTCAGAAGTCCATTTATAAACTACATTTTTCTTTAAGAGTTCTCGCAGGCACGGTGCATTGAATAATTGTCCAGACACAAATTTTCTATAAAACCCAAACAAACCAAACATCCCCTTTAATGCTTTACGTGTTGTAGGTGCAGCATAATCCCTTATTGCTCTAATCTTTTCTGGATCCGGCATGATACCATCGCCACTCACTATGTGCCCCAAGAATTTAATTTCTTTCTTCACAAATTCAGTTTTGTCTAGCTTCAATTTCATACCCCCCAATTTTATGGCCCTCAATACTTCATCCAATAACATACAGTGTTCCTCCCACGTTGGTGTCGATATCAAAACGTCGTCTACATACACTGTAATTCTTCTTAGTAGATGGTCCCCTAATACCTGCGACATAGCTCTTACAAAGGCACATACACTTATATTTAAACCAAACGGCACCACCTTATACTGATAACATCTACCTTCGAATAAGAATGCCGTGTACTTTCTTGATTCCTTTGCTAACGGTAGGTTCCAATATCCACAGGTCACATCCATGGATGTAAAGAACTTAGCACCTTTAAACTTTTGTAGCAGTTCTTCAATATTCTCCGGACGGTCACTCTCAGGTAGTATTATTTTGTTTAATGCTCGAGCATCCAACACTAGTCTAATTGAGCCATCCTTCTTAGGAACTATGACTAGCGGGTTATTGTACACACTAACAGCCCTTTCAATAATTCCCCACTCTAACATATTTTGAATTAAGTCACGTACTGCCTCCTTATGTACTTCTGGGATTGCAAATGGTTTTTTGAAGAAATGAGCGTCTTTCTGCACTGTCAAAAAACACTCATAATCCTTTACTAGCCCTGGTTGATCTGAGAAAACCTCGGCATGTTTGACTAGTATTTGTCTTAAATCGTTTTTCCTTGCTTCATCAATATCAATTAATTCTAGTAATTTCTCCTCGATCCTATTTCTGACACTCACAAGCTCAGACGGATCCTCTACTTTTTTGCCACCGTACTCATTATAGCCCTCCAAGAATTTCTCTGTTTTACAAATACATATAGGAAAATCATTCTGCTCAGGATCCTCACATAGCTGCTTACCGATGAAAGGTATAGTAATTAGTTTACCCTTAATTTTTACCATAACATCATTGGTAGAAAAATTCACCCATCCTTCATATTTATTCAAAAAGTCAGCCCCCACCAATATGTCTACACTCAGTCCATTTATAACTAAGAAGTTCTGTCTTATTTCTACTTCCTTAAATGCTATGGGTAGAAACACTTCCTGTTTTACTGTCTTCTTAGTCTTACCGGTTGCTACTACAATGTTCAAGCCACTTACTGGCATCTTAACAATCTGTTTACTGTTAGGGAGTTCATTTACCAAGTTCTGGGATACTGCACAGACTTCCGATCCAGTATCTATCAAACATTTAACTGGTTCATTTAATACTCTTAGCTCTACTATCGGTTGCCCTAAGTACTCTTTATTTATTTTGGGTTCTGCTTCCTCCAATAAATCTTGCACAATTTCTCTCCTTTCGAAGCCTGTCTTTTGGGTGGCAATCACATTCACACTTACAGGGTTTATTTCATGCTTATTATCACCCTCAATTCTAGTGGCAGCTCCTATTAGCCTATCCACTATTGCTAAGTCAAAACATTTTTCCAATGTTTCCCCCTCTTTCTCATTAACCTCCTTTTCTACGACCCTATCCAAGGCGTCGTCATTAACCTCTACCTCCTCCTCTAATCTATCCTCTTCTTCGTAACTATCTACAACATCAATTATCTTATCAAGCACAGTCACAACCCTGCCATTATTACTGTTCTCACCCCTATCCGACAGCTCTTCATTAGTTTTACTGTGCATAATGTCTTTCTGATTATTACCCTTATAACTAGTACTTAGTTCTTCAATAAGTGGCTTCTTATGATTATTCTTACAGTTAATTGGTTCATTAACCTCCACTTGACTTAACGCTACTATCTCTGTCTGTTTTACGTTATCCTCCCTAAATTTTGTAGCAACAACATTTATGTTAGGTGGTCGTTCAGGCTGCTTTCTTATGAATGGTTTTGCCAGCGGATTTAACTTTAAACGCTGTTGCCTACGATCGCCAGCACACTCGTAGACAATTAATGGTTTTCCGAGCGCGGTGCGTCATCACTATGCCTCCAGCTGACCGCCTCACCTCCTGACATCTGTCGGCCGCTGTCATACTGCTCGCGTTCATTGAACCTGTTAACATATGTTCTTCCTCTACCACGTGAACTGCCACGGTATCCGCCGCCTCTCTGAACACCCATCCTATTAATGTTTACATCCGCGCGATTGTCATTCTGCCTAGCAGGCTGGCGATGCTCCCTCCTCATGTTTTCTTCTTCTTTTTGGACGGATTCAACCCTTTCTAAATACTGTACGAACTTGTCAATGTTATCAACACTACAATCCTTATACTAATCTCTACGACAAACTTGGGGAGCTTTGTGTGTCTCTGGTCAAAAATGGAATCGATGTCATGGGTACTTTCCTCATCTCACATATCTGGAGTTACTTCAATTTCTTGTCAACATCAGGTTTTCTCTAGTCACATTCGGGTTTAATTTACAACTCTCATACTCATACTTCACACACTCAGGTTAGTATTTGTTAAAGCGTTTCCTACTAATCTGCGAAACCTCGTTACCCATACTTTCTAACATACATCCACCTCCTGAGTTACCAACGTCGCCTCAGCTCTGTTTACATTCGTAGCCTCACTTCCTTTTGTTTACAAACATCTCCTCTGTTTACCAACAAACGCCACTTCTGGTTACCAACATTAAGCTTTTTATTTACTCACCTTCGTAGCCTCACTTTTTCCTAATATCGAGCTAGCCAAACACTATGCTCATTCTTTCTCCTTTTCTCACATATTTCTCTTCATTTGACAGTCAGTCCTGCTGCACTGTCCCTTTAACTTAACTTCCTTTACCCCTTTGACAGTCAACCTTGTTGCACTGTACCTTTACTCATTTTACCACTAAATCACCTCCTGAGGCTCTGACTTCATTGAACAGACAGTTTTGCTGTATTGCTCCATTTCCTTTCCTAAACATTAGCTTAATGCTACGTCTTAACATATCGTTCTGTTACTTAACAAACAGCTTCAATGTTCGTCACCATATTTTCTGAGGCTCTTACATTTCTTAGTTATTTTACCTTTCTAAGGGCATTACTCACACCTTAGGCCAAACATTTACTTTACTGAGACTTATTACTTATCTGAGGTATCTTAATCCTTTTTGATTTTCTCTTACACTCATTCCTTACGCTTAACCTATACTGCACTGAGGTTCTTTCCTACTCATTACTTAAACACTTTATCACTTAAAAACTACGATAGAGAAGAAGGAAAGACGATAGAATTTTAGTTCTGAATGAAAGAAGAGGTAGGTTGACAATACGGAAAAGAAAGTGGAAGAAATATTGTCAAACGACTCGAGACCTAGTGCTCGTCACGCACTTAGCTCTGCAAAGAGTGCAAAGCTCTCTGAGGTATCTACTCACTCCTGGCCACGTCTCTCTTTTGAACATATCTTTTCAAATCCACAATGTTCCTAAGCCCTAACACCTTATGTGATTTCACAAACTCCAGTCTATAAGCATTTGGGTGAGGCTTCTCTACGATTCTAAATGGGCCCACGTACTCATCGGTAAACTTCTTTGTTTCTGACGTAAGTTTCTTAGATCTTTCCCTAGTTTTCACTAGCACTAGATCCCCTACCTGAAAACTAGTGGGATCAGCTCTTGCGTCATGCCTTCTCTTTCTTTCCAGGGCCTTCTTTCTTATATTAATACGTGCCAGTCTCTCCTTCTCTTCGATGGCTATGTCTGTGAGATTTGGAAACTCGACCAGGTCGATTAAAATATTATTCGGCCTAATGTCACACATTAGCTCTACTGGTGCATATCCTGTGGCTTCATGCTTCAGATGGTTTATTACTTCTTCGAAGTATTCAATATAATTGGCCCAAGCGGAGTGTTTTTTATGACAATATGTTCTACACAATCTGTTTAACTCCTTCATAATTCGCTCACACATGTTCCCTTGAGGAAAGTACGCGGAGATTTTTATGTGATCGATACCTCTCTGTTGTAAACATTCACTAAATTTCTTAGAGATAAACTGGGGCCCATTGTCTGACAATATTGCCTTTGGCACTCCTATCTTCCCAAAATAGTCCTTCTCCAACTTATTCACTAATACTTTAGAGTTGGCTTTCTTAATTGGGTAAAATTTTACGTACTTAGTAAACCCATCCACCACCACAAACACATATTCACATCCCCCTCTAGACACTGGTAGTGGACCAAATAAATCTACAGCTACTAAATCCAGCCGATTTTGTGGTTCTACTGAATACATCTGTCCTTGGATAGTTCTATTGTTGGCCCTAACTTTCTGGCAACGATCACAGGATTCTAATCGCTGTTGCACCCTTCTCCACATATTATCAAAAATTACCACTTCACTTAACTTAGCTATACATTTACGAGCGCCATAATGCCCATACTTACAATGTACGTAGTCTATAAGTGCATCTACATGTTGCTCCGGAAAACATATTTTCCAATTCTCCTCACTGTCTTTCCTGCGCCCTAATAAGACATCTTTATGCACTTTATAGTAGACCAGTAATTTTGGGTAGTCTGGATGACCTAATCTACTCTTTACTAATTTAATGTTGTCATCCTGGTTCTGTTCCCTCCGTAGGTTCTTACAAATGCGCTTAATTAAGCCATCGTCCTGGAGCTGCATGATGGCCAACATTACTTCATTATTATCGGTATTTCTTAAAGATTTCCCTTCTTGTCCTGTATCTTTCACACTTCTTGATAAGGCGTCCGCCACGATGTTCTCGGAACCCTTAATGTATATCATCTTATAATTAAATTGCTGTAAATACAGGGACCACCTTCTTAATCTAGCATGTTTTAGCTGACATGAGTCTAAATATGTAAGGGCACTATGGTCTGTGTAGATCCAAATTTCATGTCCTAAAAGGTACTTTTCAAATTTTTGCAGGCCGAAAATAACAGCTAATGCTTCAAGTTCAGATATACTATAATTTTTCTCGGATTGTTGCAATGACCTGCTCGCAAAGGCTATGGTCTTGTGGACTTCCTCTTCTCCTTCTTTTTCCAACTGAAATAGTTCAACTCCTAACCCGTAACCACAAGCATCAGATCCCAGACAAAATGGTTTCGAAAAATCGGGATGGTTCAAAATCTTACTATTAATAAGAGCTTCTTTCAATTCTTCAAACGCCTTCTGACACTCAGAAGTCCATTTATAAACTACATTTTTCTTTAAGAGTTCTCGCAGGCACGGTGCATTGAATAATTGTCCAGACACAAATTTTCTATAAAACCCAAACAAACCAAACATCCCCTTTAATGCTTTACGTGTTGTAGGTGCAGCATAATCCCTTATTGCTCTAATCTTTTCTGGATCCGGCATGATACCATCGCCACTCACTATGTGCCCCAAGAATTTAATTTCTTTCTTCACAAATTCAGTTTTGTCTAGCTTCAATTTCATACCCCCCAATTTTATGGCCCTCAATACTTCATCCAATAACATACAGTGTTCCTCCCACGTTGGTGTCGATATCAAAACGTCGTCTACATACACTGTAATTCTTCTTAGTAGATGGTCCCCTAATACCTGCGACATAGCTCTTACAAAGGCACATACACTTATATTTAAACCAAACGGCACCACCTTATACTGATAACATCTACCTTCGAATAAGAATGCCGTGTACTTTCTTGATTCCTTTGCTAACGGTAGGTTCCAATATCCACAGGTCACATCCATGGATGTAAAGAACTTAGCACCTTTAAACTTTTGTAGCAGTTCTTCAATATTCTCCGGACGGTCACTCTCAGGTAGTATTATTTTGTTTAATGCTCGAGCATCCAACACTAGTCTAATTGAGCCATCCTTCTTAGGAACTATGACTAGCGGGTTATTGTACACACTAACAGCCCTTTCAATAATTCCCCACTCTAACATATTTTGAATTAAGTCACGTACTGCCTCCTTATGTACTTCTGGGATTGCAAATGGTTTTTTGAAGAAATGAGCGTCTTTCTGCACTGTCAAAAAACACTCATAATCCTTTACTAGCCCTGGTTGATCTGAGAAAACCTCGGCATGTTTGACTAGTATTTGTCTTAAATCGTTTTTCCTTGCTTCATCAATATCAATTAATTCTAGTAATTTCTCCTCGATCCTATTTCTGACACTCACAAGCTCAGACGGATCCTCTACTTTTTTGCCACCGTACTCATTATAGCCCTCCAAGAATTTCTCTGTTTTACAAATACATATAGGAAAATCATTCTGCTCAGGATCCTCACATAGCTGCTTACCGATGAAAGGTATAGTAATTAGTTTACCCTTAATTTTTACCATAACATCATTGGTAGAAAAATTCACCCATCCTTCATATTTATTCAAAAAGTCAGCCCCCACCAATATGTCTACACTCAGTCCATTTATAACTAAGAAGTTCTGTCTTATTTCTACTTCCTTAAATGCTATGGGTAGAAACACTTCCTGTTTTACTGTCTTCTTAGTCTTACCGGTTGCTACTACAATGTTCAAGCCACTTACTGGCATCTTAACAATCTGTTTACTGTTAGGGAGTTCATTTACCAAGTTCTGGGATACTGCACAGACTTCCGATCCAGTATCTATCAAACATTTAACTGGTTCATTTAATACTCTTAGCTCTACTATCGGTTGCCCTAAGTACTCTTTATTTATTTTGGGTTCTGCTTCCTCCAATAAATCTTGCACAATTTCTCTCCTTTCGAAGCCTGTCTTTTGGGTGGCAATCACATTCACACTTACAGGGTTTATTTCATGCTTATTATCACCCTCAATTCTAGTGGCAGCTCCTATTAGCCTATCCACTATTGCTAAGTCAAAACATTTTTCCAATGTTTCCCCCTCTTTCTCATTAACCTCCTTTTCTACGACCCTATCCAAGGCGTCGTCATTAACCTCTACCTCCTCCTCTAATCTATCCTCTTCTTCGTAACTATCTACAACATCAATTATCTTATCAAGCACAGTCACAACCCTGCCATTATTACTGTTCTCACCCCTATCCGACAGCTCTTCATTAGTTTTACTGTGCATAATGTCTTTCTGATTATTACCCTTATAACTAGTACTTAGTTCTTCAATAAGTGGCTTCTTATGATTATTCTTACAGTTAATTGGTTCATTAACCTCCACTTGACTTAACGCTACTATCTCTGTCTGTTTTACGTTATCCTCCCTAAATTTTGTAGCAACAACATTTATGTTAGGTGGTCGTTCAGGCTGCTTTCTTATGAATGGTTTTGCCAGCGGATTTAACTTTAAACGCTGTTGCCTACGATCGCCAGCACACTCGTAGACAATTAATGGTTTTCCGAGCGCGGTGCGTCATCACTATGCCTCCAGCTGACCGCCTCACCTCCTGACATCTGTCGGCCGCTGTCATACTGCTCGCGTTCATTGAACCTGTTAACATATGTTCTTCCTCTACCACGTGAACTGCCACGGTATCCGCCGCCTCTCTGAACACCCATCCTATTAATGTTTACATCCGCGCGATTGTCATTCTGCCTAGCAGGCGGGCGATGCTCCCTCCTCATGTTTTCTTCTTCTTTTTGGACGGATTCAACCCTTTCTAAATACTGTACGAACTTGTCAATGTTATCTCGGGGCGCAGATATGATCTTAGTTTTCCAGTTCCACGGTAGCTTATTTTCTACCCCTAATATGATCTGTTCTGTTTCTAACTTATTACTAAGGTAGGACAGAGTTGTTACCCACCTTTGAACAAATCGTTTGATGCCCTCTCTCTTGGGGTCATACTTCTCTCCCGACCAGAACCGATTAAGAACATCCATCTGCTTTCTCTTTCCCCAGTATTCCTCAAAGAACGCTAATTTAAATTCTGACAATTTCGCGTATTTTTCAGAGGCTAAATTCCCCCATACTCTGGCCTCTCCCATCAAATTTGAAGTGATAAAGCCTATCTTTTGTTTATCGCTCCATACTTTCGGCAAAACGTCTTCAAAATCGTTCCAAAATTCTCTGGGGTGCATGTTCTTACTTGGGTCAAATTTTAAAAACTGTCTGTGGGTAACATACGCAACCTCGGTAGATTCAATTATTCCACTGGAAATTATACTACCACTATGGTTAGAAACACACTGTTCTACTTTGGTTAGTCTGCATTCATGCCCACAAAGTTGCTCATTCACACTTTCACTGAAATGGCTTATGTGAGTCTCTAAATTATTGACCTTATTTACAACTTGCTCTCCAAGTTTCTCACACCGAATTTTGGTATCATTTACTTTACATTCTAAGGCGGCATGATTAATTTCATTGGAATTCTCTACCACTTTTATGTGCTCACATACTTTATCTAATTCTGCATCAACATGGGATTTAAATTGCTGTTGATCCTCAGTAACCTGTTCGATTCGTGTCGTCAATTCACTTTGCACTTGAACAATATTTTCTGTACATTCTAGTTTAACCTGCTGTATTTCAACATTTACTTTACTACTGAGCACTGCTAAATCTTGCTTCCAACAGTCTCTGAGATCGGATATTTTGGAATCTAAATCAGCGCCCATTTTAGTCATCTCATTACTTAAATCAGATCCTAATTTAGACATTTTTGAATCCATTTTACTTGACATATTAGTTTCCATTTGTGACATATTAGTTTCCAATTTTGATATACTGGAATCCATCTTACTTGACATATTGGAATCCAACACGTTCATCTTAGTTAATAGATTCATCAGCATACTGGCGACATTATCCTTCGCCCCCTCATTTGCTGATACAATGTCCCTATTAACATTAACTACCGGCATGGGTAACTGTAACTCACTGGGCACTGACATATTTGGATCTGACTCCAAACTATAATTAACATAGGATGAATCAGTCAAACTACTACTGAAATTGGGTTGAGACACGTCTAAACTAAAATTCATGGGGTCATTTTCCCCTGTCTCCATCCCACTATCACAACTTAGTTCCGCCTTTTTGTCACTTGGTTGAAACTCAGCCATTTTTCTCAGTTTGACTCCACAAACACACAAAGTTTTCAAAAGCACTGTACTTAACTTTGTGCTTCGGCGTGCTGCGTTGCTGCTAGATGAAACTGCGGGTCCGTTCACCATACACTGCAATGCTGTACCAGTTTCCGGGCCCCCGCTCGAATCAGCGCTGCCAACTGCCACTGCTGTCGTCGCCTCTGCGTAGTCTCCGTAGCTCGTCGTCTGCCAGACGCCGTCGTAGACTGCTATTCCAATCGGCGCGTAGTCACCGAAAAATTCTTCCGTTCCGTACAACACATTACAGTTCACGGACACTTTCACTGTCCTTCCTATTCACGTGGCGATATCAATTTGTACGCTACACAGTTCCTACACATAGCGAGCACTTCTGTATTGTCCGGTAATTGTCACTACTGCTTTTTTTTTGAAATTCACTGGAATTTACTATTTTTATTTCCCGGCCGATGCACCACTTGCGACGGGTCAGGCTCTTATCGCGCAGTTTCCTTTCCCTGAAAGAAAATCCACCTACCTCGTTTCTTAGGTAGTTGCTGCACTCGCCTCTCCTGATAGCAGCTACTGGAAAAATTGCAGAAAAGCAGTGTTGAAGAAACTGCAATTTAATAGCCGCTCACCGGAGGCCGCGATACATGTTTGCTGAAATACAATCTATGAGCAATCTTCCTAAATAAATTGAGTTATTGGAATGGTAGTAATTGTTTACTCAAACGAGAACGCGAAGTTGGTAATTCTATTTAAGCTCTTTATTGTCTTTAAGCCTGATCATCAGCCCGCTAATCTACGTTTGAAGAAAGTTCAGTTCACAATTCTATCCACACTCAAACCCCGCCAGAATTAACTTTCAAAGTTACGGAATTTACTTAACTGCAACACAGACGATTTTCTAACATACACGTTTGCAGTCGATGTTCAATAATAGTTCGTTTTTTAACGTTAATGCTCGCCATAAGCACTTAGTAAAAGTTTACGAAGTACCGCCACGCTTTTAATTATTAAAGTTACTCGCGTCTTTCGCGGAACGAAAAGTCACAACTCGCTCAAACTCACACTACGCGTTACTGGACTCTTCCAGTCTCAAATCGCACAGTACCGAACCGATGAAGCCGTTTTATGACTTCATTTTACACATTATTCGCGAGGACACATCAAGCATGTCTCTTCTCGATCACAGTTCCTTCGCGACTCCTCATCCACTCGCGACTCACTCTCCTAGTCTGCTAACCGTCCTCGCATCTCATTGGCTCACACATCACACAGCCAATCAGAATTAACTCTTTGGGTGCGCCTCGCGCCAAAATCTAGCACGCACCAGTCATGACTTCTGAATCATTTACGTCATGATTTCTTGTTACACAAAATTTACTGTATAATTTAACAAACCGAAAGGAAAACTAGACTTTACTTTATTTCCAGAAATTATTTAAATACTCGCGAACGTTCTGGCTGCTTGTACAATACCATACACTCTTGGACATCCGACATTCACTAAGATGGGGAACCACTGGCGACTCTGTTCCCACGGTTACATCGTCTGAACACTTGCGAGTTCCAACCTAGATTTTATACACTTGCAAAGAATGGCGAATGTCCCTCTTTCATTCACTCAGGCACACTCATTCACTCTCACCTACTCATATAAAATAACTGTTCACAAAAATTCAAAACATTTATGGTTTTAACAAAGTTATAGGTGAATTTCTAAAAGTAAAATTCTCAAAATAAATACAAAAGCACGGAAGGTGATTTTGTTTCATAGTTGGATGGTCACTGAAGGTGATCTATACATAATGGTATTTATTTAGACTCGAAAATTGTAGAAATTTGCGTTTTCTGTAAGATTTTTCTAATTTCCAAAATATGCAGGTTTCAAAGCTCAAATTTGGATGACTTATTTTTATTCATAACAGAAACTAGTATATTAACTTTTAATTTCCTCAGGTTCCTCAGTTAGAAGTTATTAAAGATGAAAGTTCCACGTTATACACGCGGCTAGTTAGCGCACAGGTCTTACATTCTCACGGTACAGACATGCCATATGGTCGTGACGTCAGACGAACGGACACCGGTAATCTGCCCGCTACAGCACATATGCTAATCTGATGGCTACTTTACAGTCTGTCTACATTTCACAGTAAATATTTGATAGAAAACTGTGCGCTCGCACTAGTTGCGACGCCACAGGGTAGATCACATAACTGATGAGGAAGTATTGAATAGGATTGGAGAGAAGAGAAGTTTGTGGCACAACTTGACCAGAAGAAGGGATCGGTTGGTAGGACATGTTCTGAGGCATCAAGGGATCACCAATTTAGTATTGGAGGGCAGCGTGGAGGGTAAAAATCGTAGAGGGAGACCAAGAAATGACTACACTAAGCAGATTGAGAAGGATATAGGTTGCAGTAGGTACTGGGAGATGAAGAAGCTTGCACAGGATAGAGTAGCATGGAGAGCTGCATCAAACCAGTTTCAGGACTGAAGACCACAGCAACAACAACATCTTACCCAGAGTGGGTTCTCAGCTGTATTGTAGAACGTTTCATGAAGACTAATTTGCCCTTTGTTTGTAAACGATGTCAGAGCAATAATGGAATGATGCACAAAAATGCTACATCAGTTAGCGGTTATCGTAGTCATCATCGAATAACTGTAACCAACTTTGAAAGTCATTGGTATGAAGCTGTGGAAAGGATGAAATGCGATGAAACATAAGGAATTTAAAGTATCCCTGATTGTATTTTTTAAACAAGGGTCGACTGATCATGGGAGATCTTGTAGGTTCATAAAAGGATGTCGACTATAAGAATTACTAATCCTTTATTCAAACTTAAAATACCACATGTAATCTTATTGGAATGCGGCTCAAGAGAAACAGAAACATAGAGACCAAATATTAAATGCTGAAGTCATTTATATGGGTTTTGACTGATATCGTTAGGGAGATCGAAGAAAGAATAACATCAGATTCCTCATCTGTGCATCTCGCATTTTCAAATAAACAAGGAATAACCCAATGAACTCCGCGTCCAAGATGTACAGACAACCAGATAAATGTGAGCTTGTCATGTACAGACAACCAGATAAATGTGAGCTTGTCAGAGTTTCTGCTCTCAGATGTGAAACTAACACCTCATACTAAACCGAAAAAGCTACTCTTGCATCTTCACGCTGCACAGTCAGTATAGAAAGAAAATCATGAAGCAAACGATAGTCGGCATGGGGCGAATCCCAAGAAACGAATGTATATAATTAAAAGTTCTCTGTTCTGAGCACAAATTCTGCTTGTTTGGAGGGCTGGAACAAGCATGTAGCCAATGTCACGAATGTATACGAGTTTTTACCTCAAAACATGAAAGTAGAGAGGAATGCAGAACAAGCGTCTCTGGTATGGCGTATAAATACACAGAACCCCTTAAATGGGTTAGTACTGTATTGGAACAGTCTTTCATTGTTAAAGAACATAGGAACACGGTGTCTGAATGAGGAGGCAGACCACAGCACTGGCCGAACAGAAATACTCTTGAGATGTTGCAAAATTTATAACGATTCTTGGAAACAAAAAGGCAGGATTCTTGTTGACTTCCATCACGAACTGTTATCTGTCACACTCAGTCGGGCGCTCGGGACCTCGGGCACTTTTGCAGATGGGCGTCAGGGGTTAATTCCCGGAAACCACAACTTGAAAATACGTCGAGGAGGCCCAGAGAGCCACACATGATCTGCCACCCAATCTGAGCAATGCTTTACCTTGCTGCAAACTCCATCGTAACCACGCGATGTTCAAATATCAGAAACTTCGCGTCAGAACCTTCCAGCTGACAACCAACAGTCAGTGTTGCTCACTTTATATATGAAATAATAAATAAATGCACTGCACTGACACAGGATGAAGAAGCCGTCTGTACCAGCCATGTTACAAACCGCTGCTCTAACAGTTTGGTGACATTCAGAAATAGACACCATACTGACTTCTTCGATAATCATGTGCACTTTGAAATTCTTAATCATGTCACAAGCAGCTTGTATTACCGCTAAAACAGCAGAGCACAAACTGAAGAGCTTTGCAGGTGCACAGGCAAACACATTAACAACATCTAACTTAAATTAGGTGCTGTTGTGGAGACTTTTGTGGGACTTCTTCTCCACATGGTGGATCAATTGCTTTCGGGCACTGTTCTCTAGTTGCTAATGGTGCAAATTTCACACATCTTAATGCCTCTGAAGTGCTCTTAGAGAAATCATTCCAAGAAAAAGTTGTGGCGTACCACCACACAATGTGTGCCATTGCGTGATCTGTCCTCGATGTCTTTTGCCTATGTCTCGGAAGTGATCAGACACCTATTTTATACAGAGATCAGTAATAAGCATTAGGAAAGTGGCTGGACATTGTCAATAACTGTAGCCGACACAAGAAGGTTTGTGCTTCAAACAAACAACTCAGTTTCAGTAAAGTTCTCAATGATGCGAGTGCGTGCTGAAAAGTAAAGCTTCCGAAATTTTATGCGAAAACTCTTTAGCCTCAATAAAACAAAAGTTGTTAACATGCTACATCTTTGTTTTTCATGCCTGCATATTTATTTCTCATAATAGACACCTTGGTGACGAATACATTTCTCCCAAGGAGAAACCAGTGTGTTTATCCTGACTTCGTTGAATGTTTGACTGTGTTGACGGATGCAAAACTTACCACAGTTTGCACCGCTTCCTCACTATCAAAATGAAGTAATCGAAAGTGTTCTTTAAATTTCGGAAACAAATTAAAATCGGAGGCCAAATCGAGACTGAACGGAGGATGATCGATGACAGTGAACCCAAGGTGTCATATTGTTGCAGATCCTGCAGCACTGGTGTGATGTCTGGCACTTTCATGCTGAAGGAGGGGCTACTCCACGTGTGGATAAGCACTTCGAATTTGAAACTCGATTACACTACGCTATTTCTCACGTACCGAATTAGTTAGGTTACACACCGCCATGGTACATGTTACAATTTGGAGCCCTCTAACGACAGAGGGCTGCAAGTATTTAGACGTGGAAAATAAAGATCTGTACTGCTAATAAGGTTTGTTTCATTAAAAAAGCTTTAAGAGTTTACACATAAAAAATTCGGAGATACTGCTTTTCAGTAGTCGCTCGTAGTAGTGGCATACAAGGATAAACAGAGTGCTAAAGCCTTATAGCATGTCGTTCTCAGAGTTCGAGTGAAGCGATTGACAAAAATAATCGTCAAACAATGTCAAAGTTCGGCTCTGCAACTCACTAAATTCCACAAATCCCAGTTTTATTCAAATTTTTCTAAGTGTATCATAGCCGATCCCCGGAAAAATTAAACTACCTTAGCCCGCAGACTGGCGAAATTTTGGAAGTATCGTTACAGCACTTGCACAGAGTTTTCAGAGCGTCACCAAAACGGGAGCCGGCTGCCACCCAGTCTATCACACAAATTAGAGTGACGCGTACAGTAAGTGCTGAAGCGTGAGTCTCCCTGCACTGAGGGACCTGGTCTCACCGCACTTCCAGACCAAGAGTGTTGCAGGACTCCACGCTGGAACCATATATAGGGTCCCTACTTTCTCCACGCAAGTAAACGGACGTTTTCGAGCATAGAGCAACGTAATTTCCTGACTTTAAGTACATGGGACCCCGCTGAATATATATACAGTGTGGATATAATTAAGATTCCAGTTTCAAAACGCTTTTAAAAAAGGACCGCTGCCTAGAATGACGTCAGATTTCAATAGAATATTTTAGATGAGAGGGGAAACATGACGGAAACAAAACAAAAACAAACAAAAAAACGAGAATTTTCCCACTACATCGTGCTCTACGTATCATAATGTAAGTGGGTTCGGCTACAAATGACAAATGAACCGCTACATAACGGCTATCGTGTGATTTGCGCTTTGAACCAACCGCACTTTGCAGGATGTAAGCCAATCCATCACGGCAAGGTCGTACCACATCTGATGGGGAAAATCGTCTTTAAATATTCTGAGACGAAAAGTCGCTTAAAAAGCTACAATTACATCGGTTTTGGCTGTAGGGAAATGACAGCTGATAGTTTTAGTATTTTCAAAATGCCTCTGCAGCAGCTGCTTCACTGGCTGCGTAATTTGCGAAAGAGCGCAGTCTTGCATAAAAATGATCTACTCTGTTGAAGGGTTGAAATGCGTTGTTGCGCAAAAGACTCTCATAGCGCTTACCAATGACTGCACATGTAAGAGGCCCTGTGGTAAACAATCTGCGCCACAGTTCCCTTAGCAGAATGCAGTGGGACCCATTGATGTGGTTGCGGGTTTTCCGTTGTCTGCAGTTCAGTGTATTGGCATGCCCTTGGACACAAAATGGGCTTCATCTGTCCACAGAATATTTAATGGCCATTCGCTGTCCTTTCTCAAGAGAGCCACAAATTCTACAGCAAAGACTGTCTTACTTGTAGGTCAGCATGAAGCGTCTTCTGACCACGGATAATTTTATACGGATAGCAATGCAGGATGTTTCACAGATTTTTATTCACCGTGCTCACAGGCATATCCAAAGTTTGAACTATTTCCCGTGCACTGCATGTTTGCACATCACTGCTCGACCCTTCTTCAATGCTGTGGCCACATCTTCTACTGATGTTGGTTCTTTCTCTTCCTCCCTCAGCCACAATGCACTTCAAGAGTACCTTTATTCCGAAGTTCGTAATCATTTAGTCTGTACCCTTGTTAGACATCGGATCAACGCCTTTTTTCATGTCCTTGATGTCCAAGACGTATGCAGAGCCGCCGGCACGCAGTCACTGTTCTTGTAAAAGAGCTTTACCAGCAGCACGCGGTCCTGCATTGAGACAGGCATACCGAAAGTCTCAGACGCAAACTGAGAACACCTGTGTACCCCGCGCCTTTTATTTTTGACATTTTGCCGCTTACAGCGCCATCTAGTGTTAAATTTTCGTCAGTTTTTGTTTTATTTCCACAACGTTGCCCCCTTCTTTTACAATATTCCTTTCAAATTTGATGACATTCTGAGCAGTGGATCATTTTCTAAAGCGTTTTGCAACTGTAACTTTAAATTTAATCAACCTGTATATCTTTAAAAAACAGGCACTGTTCTATTACTGTACTCTAGAACTATCTAGGCTGATGCATTTTCATATCTGAGAAGTTTGTAATGATTGCTTATTGCGTTTTATTTATGAATATTAATTAACCACAGCTAGTGGCTTAAATAAAATATTTGCATGAAATTAGATCGTGCCGTTAAATAGCGCTCGCTAAACGGGATCCAATCGTGCGTCACAGGACGGTGCTCATTAATTATTTTATTCACTATTACTGTTCAAAATTTATTAAATTTTATGCTCTTGTATTAACTGCAACAAACTATCGATGGTGCAAATATTTGATCGGATTTAGCTTAAAATCCTGCGTTTGATAGTTGTTTAGTATGTTACATGACTGTAATGGTGCATCCACAAGACAAATGCTTCATGCTGAAGCACCGGCTGGGTTTCAGCCACCGACCGCCGCGAATCGTGTAAAAATCCTGTCCTCTGCTGCGTTTGCAAGCATACAGCTGAGGGACGGTCCCTGGCTGACATCTGTCAATCTCGCATGTTTAGTTTGCTCCGCCCGTGTGCCGACTGCACCACGCCTCTCTCTGGCCACAAATTGGCCATCTATTCGCTCTGCGTGTGGACGTGTCGTTTTTCGAAGCGTATAAAAGTATTAAAGAAAGCAGTGTCATTAATTGGGAGCAGCTAACGTTAAAAGTTATTTGCCTGTAACAGAAAATCCGCCACATTGTGCGATGTAATTCACAGAGAACTTTACTTCGATATATTTCGTCGTTCTAGGTGTATTTGGAGTTGAGAGTTTACATTACATTCTTACATATACCATCAGAAAACTGGCATAAAATTTATTTTTCCCCAACGAGTTTCGACGATTTCGTCATACAACGTCAGATTTTAGTGCTTGAAATAGTATATAAACGAGCTCGTCATGCAGGCCATGCAGGCCCAAGGCATATCGATCGGGCGCCGTGTCATCCTCTGGCATGCAGCGTCACGTGATATGGAGAGGCATGCGGTTACCACATCGCTTCCCGGCCGTTTTGCCGACTTTCCAGACCTTCGAGCCCCTACTTCTCAATCAAGTAACCCCTAAGTTGGCATCACAAGGCAGTATCCACCACGTACCAGTCTTCGCAACGACGAAACATCCATGGTAGAACCGGGAATCGAACCCCGGTACGTTGCATGGCAGCCACTTACGCTGACCGTTTTTCTTGTCTTCTTTCTTTCGGTCTGCATCCTCGTGGTTTTTTTTTTTTTTTCGTGAGTGGTTCTCTGTCTATGTCACGTGATATATTTCAAATGTTATGGATCAGGCTGGTCAGTTTGCTACGGAGCCGACGAGAAAACTGTGTACCATGTGCGTATTACAGCAAAGAATGTTACCTGTGTAGTTAACGCTACATAAGCGAGTGAGCTTGGTGTATAGCACTACATCATTTGGGAAGGCTCGCTCAGCTGTACTGTAAACGTACCCTAACTCTTGCTTTGCAATCCAAACAGCATTTGAATTTACCACTGTCGACCGACAAAGTTCTCGACTGCGACAAGACACAGTTATTATGAACAATATAAATAGAACATTGGTAGAACTGTTGATACTGTAGCTTCACTACCACAGACGTATTTCAAAAGAGGGAAAAATGAGGAGGCGTGTGGAATTAGCCATTTAAGTTAAATACATCTGGAACCTGATTGATGATGAACATTTGTGATTTCTAAGGAAACTATACCTTGAAATAACTTCCAAAAGATTGTGAAGATCTCAGAACCACCTGAAGAGGTTTTTAACGTGGAAGAGAAGTCAGTTTCGTTGCAAACATACGAAAATTTCTTATGAATGACGTAGGTACCTGTGGAATATGCGGCTGCATTTCTTCTTCGCATGGACATTATTTGCTCAACAGTATCGAGAGTTATATCAAATCAGGGAAAACGGTTCGCAGTAGTGGAAATACATAAAAATAATAATAATATTATTATTATTAATAATAGTAATAATAATAACTATAGCAATGAATAATGTACTTAAGTGTAGTAATAACATGAATAATATGCTGTTCATCAAAATATTACAAGAAAGGAAAATATGAATAGACATTGCTATCCATGGCGACAGCAGTATCGACGAAACAAATGTTGGAAATATTACCGAAAACAAAGTCTCGAAAATCGAGATTCAGGGACACGGGCATAAGCCTATAGTTCGTGGCACAACTGTTGCAGTGCCGAATGATCTTAGTTGGCAGTTGAAAACCATTTGCATCAATAAAATACGCATCTGTCAATTACAACAAGCCACTGTGATCGGCACGCATTATTCGCCGACACATTAAACAGCCCCTAGACGTTAGCGATTGTATGATTGGTGATCACAACGCATATTGAGATAAGTTAGCTGGTTTGCTGAGCTCTTGTGAATGAATAATACGAAGAATGAAAATAATTATAGTAAAGAAGATAATCATTGCGTTAATATCTAATGCGCTAACAAAGTAATAAGTACATTTCACAATGAGATAACAATTCTGTGGAATCGGAGTGATGGTTCTCTAACACAAGGAAATGGCAGCATCACAGAAAGAGTTAAATATAG
Organism: Schistocerca gregaria; assembly: GCF_023897955.1. Classification (NCBI taxonomy): domain Eukaryota; kingdom Metazoa; phylum Arthropoda; class Insecta; order Orthoptera; family Acrididae; genus Schistocerca; species Schistocerca gregaria. Next base: position 849,268,093 of record NC_064931.1, read on the forward strand.
GACAGAAGTTACTCGGTCTGCCGAGGTGAGATAAATAATAGGCAAAAGTCAGCAGAAGATGTAAGGGAAGAAAAAGTAATGCAGACGGAAGAAATTAGTAAGTGCGCAGTTATTCTGAAAATGCTTCATGTATGGAACTAATTATTATTGCCATTAACATTATTATCTAAACATTCCCAGAACCACTACAGTATCGTTACTGATCAAAAGGGAATAGACCCTCACGTCGGAATGACCTTTCGAATAATTTCTGTCACCGTAATTTCCTGTTGCAACTAATATAGTTCTTCTCTTATACATACATTTCGTTTGCAGTGTTAACAGCAGTTTTATAAAACGTTTATCCATTATGGAGTAATTTTATTGGTGGATATATCAAGGAGGCTCTCGAAAATATATGGCGTTCAGAAACTGGTGAAACGCTTTATTTTTACAACATTACATAAATATCATCTCTGAATAAAATTAAATTGTACGAAGAAAAGTAAACGACAAAATTATTTTTGCCATAGTCGTTGTAAGCACAATTAAGGTAAATTCGTGTCGATCATCTCTTCGCTTTGCAATTTCCTCCTTCCTCAATTATGCTAAATTCATACCATTAGCACAGGCACTCATATATTATGCAGAAATGTCCAAGAGACGCATTTCGTCAGTTATTTAGAGTTACATTAGATGGTTATTGCATAGACGAAATATGCACTACTCGAAATCAGTCATAGAGAATACTGAAAGAATAACTCTGACTACTCGCATTGCTCATCAAGTTTTAGCTTGGGAGATAGTGCTCTATCAGATACGCGAGTTTAGTCAGAAATACTGTTTTGATAATCTAATTGCACAAAAAATTTGTCTCCGCAGAGCGCACGCACAAGCCTTTACAGTATGAGCAGTGATCGAGCCACGTGCTCAACCGGGCACACACTGCCTCTGAGGGAGCATAAGGCAGTAGGGATCAGTCATGTTTCAAGCCAACATTGTACGCAAGCGTGGGCAATTGTAAGGATGTGACAGAGTGGAAAATAAGGGGCAATCGTATTACAGTGTGCCCATGGCCAGAATGTGTGTGAAGTTGCTGGACTTGTTGGTGCTCCACGGGGGACTGTTCAGTGTGTCTACAAACAGTGGCCGCGAAACACAACGTCAGAATTGTGGTCGGAAAAAGATCCTGACATAGGAACCGCAGACGTGCTGCAGACATTCAATAAAGGTTCGTCTCACCTGTTAGCGGGAGAGAACACTGCGACGGAAACTGCATCCAGTGATCATTTTGAGTCCCTCACTTCGCTAGAGGCCACCCTTCACACAGTCACATTAAGTCGACAACAGCGAAGTTCATAGTCTGGCAAGAATATCTGACTGATTTTCTAAACACTCCGCTATTCTATAACGCGGGCCTTCAAAACCACCCGACTTGAAAAACACTGAAAATCTGTGAGACATGGAGCTGCGAGAAAAATGCGTACATCAGCATCCCCGCAATTTGATGGGAATCAGCGATCGAATACTCAGCAAGCAGCTTAATCTGGATGCGATGTACCTGCACAGCCTTGGGGGCTCACTTCCTAACCGAATCCAGGTGGTTATCGGGTCCAGAGGCGGAATTACAGTTATTAGATAATGCTTGCAGTGATTTCTTTAGGGTTGATTAACTTTTTGTCCGGTGAGATTACTGTCGATAACCTATTTTAAATAATGCGAATTTAGTATTTTAATATAATTTATGTGAGGATAGACAGGAATGTTAAATTCTTGAATTAATTATACGAGGAAGACTTCGAATACAGGCTCGCTATCTTCCCTGCACTCGTCCTTCACCATCGGCTGTCTACGCACTCCCGCAGGAAGGTGCCACCACATCCACGGTGAAAGGCCTTTCACCATTAACAACTATTTTAATATCAGCATGAAGCACGTCCTTTACAGTTCACATTTATTCAAAATATAGAAATTTTTATTTCTTGGTTTACCATTTGTTTTAAATAAAAACCGACTGACAATTACTTTCTGTTCTCATATAATCGTGGGACCATCTTTGGGAATTTTACTTTTATATTCGTACTGAAAAATTCAAATACGTTTTTGTAATTTTCTCCGTAACTTCGTAATGGTTATCATAACGTTAGTATTGTCTATTTTCTCAAAATAGCAATTGTGCCTTCCCGTGCTCCACATGGCAGTTGTAATTGGAAAACCCCAGTGGCCGCGGGAGGCTCGCACAGTTATTGTACTCCCAATGAATTTATACGCTAACGATCCAGCTTCCGCCAGCCGTTGGATATTGACAAGTAGCGCTTACTAATGAAGTTGTTGTGGTTAACACTGTACTTAGGAACCAATTATAGTGTAATCATGATAAGTCTTTTTATTATGTCTAATATTTTATTACCTTTATAAAAACGTGTTGTGGTTGTTGTGGTCTTCAGTACTGAGACTGGTTTGATGCAGCTCTTCATGCCACTCTATCGTGTGCAAGCTTCTTCATCTCCCAGTACATACTGCAACCTACATCCTTCTGAATCTGTTTAGTGTATTCATCTATTGGTTTCCCTCTACGACTTTTACCCTCCACGCTGCCCTCCAGTACTAAATTGGTGATCCCTTGATGCCTCAGAACATGTCCTACCAACCGATCCCTTCTTCTAGTCAAATTGTGCCACAAACTTCTCTTCTCCCCAATTCTATTCAATACATCCTCATTAGTTGTATGATCTACCCATCTAATCTTGTATGTTATTAAAATACTGTCAGGAGGTTTTCACATTAACTGATGTTTTTAAAATACTGTCAGGAGGTTTTCACATTAACTGAAGGGTGACTTTTCTTTGTTTCCGTAGATATGAGGATGATAATCGAAACCGGTTTCCACCTAGTTGCTATTACAGTAAATGACGATCAAGACCATTAAAATAAAAAATAATAAAAATCGCTGTATCTCCTTCACCTGTTAATGTCAGGTTCTATTAGACTTGCTTTTCTACATTAATGCCACAATCAATCCTTGCGCCTGATTATCGATACAAGCAGCATCCACAATGTCGTTCATTACAAACACAATTTCGTTTACAAGCGATGTGTCCTCGGTGGCTTTACGTAATATCACACGACTTTTATAATTCGCATATTAATCATAATTATAAAAACTTCTGTCTATGAACAAAATGTAAAATCAAAGAGTACTTACATTCATATTCATACGTACTGATACTGTACATGTCTCTAACTTTCGAATATTAACGTAAAATCAGTCTTTCGCATATTCGTTCAATTAACTTTTCACTTCTTATCACTTTTTTGATTTCTATTCTTATTGTCTGTCTTCTCAGAGTGTTTCTACGTAATGTTTGTAATTTACTTATTAGTAATTTGTGGTGCTTGCCATGATGAATACACTTCTGGAGGAAACTCATTATGACTTGACATAGTGCGATTTATGTAGTAAACACAACTTATTAGTGGTTTATTTTTTTCAGTTTCAAGAAGAAGATGAAGATTCGTTTTAAAAATTAGATGTCTTTGTAGCTAATGTTAGTGCCTCTTTTCATTGTTTAGTACTTATTTGTTTCCTATGAGTTGATTTTGTGCCTGACACTTTTTTTGCCATACTTAAGAATGTTTAATCTGGTTATTTTCATTTCAGTCTTACTGGTGGCTAGATGGGTAACCTCTTTTCCAAAATGTGTCTCGTGTTACGAGTGCCTATTTAGTTCCTTTGGGTTGCTTGTAATTGATTTAAGAGTTCTGCATATTTACCATAAGTAGGAGAACACTTATAGAGATATCGCATAGCGACAACAATAAGTACTTTTGACATGTCTTGCTAGGTAGGTTGAACTTGCGGCATTTTACTTTTAATCTTCAAACTGTGCACATTTTATGATGATGACTAATTTATATGCCATGCTGGCTCATTCATTTTTAAGCCAGGCTACCGAACAGCTGACAATTCTTCTACCAATATCAGGCATTGCCTGCAGGAGGAACGACTGTTAAAAATATGTGTTTGGAAACAGCCACAAGTCGCACTTTTTTATTAACAGGTTTTGCTCTCCAAATGAACAAGATCATCATAACGATTTACTGTTAAAAGCTGGCTAACAGCATTAAAGATTGTGCTTAATGCTGGCTGGTAGGTCTAAAGGTTAAACTGGCTGCAGTACAGTACTTAAACTTACATCTACATTTACACTCCGCAAGCCACCCAACGGTGTGTGGCGGAGGGCACTTAACGTTCCACTGTCATTACCTCCCTTTCCTGTTCCAGTCGCGTATGGTTCGCGGGAAGAACGACTGCCGGAAAGCCTCCGTGCGCGCTCGAATCTCTCTAATTTTACATTCATGATCTCCTCTGGAGGTATAAGTAGGGGGAAGCAATATATTCGATACCTCTTCCAGAAACGCACCCTCTCGAAACCTGGGCAGCAAGCTACACCACGATGCAGAGCGCCTCTCTTGCAGAGTCTGCCACTTGAGTTTGCTAAGCTTCTCCGTAACACTATCATGTTTACCGAATAACCCTGTGACGAAACGCGCCGCTCTTCTTTAGATCTTCTCTATCTCCTCCGTCAACCCGACCTGGTATGGATCCCACACTGATGAGCAATACTTAAGTATAGGTCGAACGAGTGTTTTATAAGCCATCTCCTTTGTTGATGGACTACATTTTCAAAGGACTCTCCCAATGAATCTCAACCTGATACCCATCTTACCAACAGTTAATTTTATATGATCATTCCACTTCAAATCATTCGTACGCATACTCCCAGATATTTTACAGAAGTAACTGCTACCAGTGTTTGTTCTGCTATCATGTAATTATACAATAAAGGATTCTTCTTTCTATGTATTCGGAATACATTACATTTGTCTATGTTAATGGTCAGTTGCCAACGTTTAAAGTACAAAACTAAAAAATACAAACTATGATTTGGGGCTGTTTTCAAAAACTTAATTCTTTTACCGTCGCATATATTGTTCTCACTATAATGCCTGCTGTACAGTTTCAAACCGCGAGCATGTGATGCAAGTTTAAGTAATGCAAATAGCAATTTCCCTTTAATATTAGCGCCATATTGTGGGACTATGGTCTAAAGATGGTTGTAAAAAACAACCAAAACTAGTCATCGTCCACAAGTATATACTGAAAATAGTGTTGTAGGCATAAAAAGCTTTTAGATTAAAATTTATTTTATTTAAAAATAAACTACGGATCTTGAAAATTAATATTAAAAACCTATGTATTATATCTAGGTTTTCACACTAACCTTGGTATCTTAGGGGGAGTCCTTACTGTTGTGTGTATGGGAATTCCTTAAGCGAGTACCCCATGCCAAACTAGAAAAAAAAAAAAAAAAAAAACAAAGAAAAACACAACTAGCGCAATCATGCCGGTTATTGCACTGAAAGGAACCTGACACGAAATATAATGAGGTAACAAAATCATTTATAAACAGCAGATTGGTATTCTCTGAGCATTCTGCAACTGATCAATGAATTGTGCATTCCTACTCCAGCGTGGAGAGTTCTGTGTATACAGAACCATCCGACGGTCTGTTGAGTGGTGAGACAACTACTTCAGCTTGTTACAGAGCTTTGTGATGCCAAATTATCGGACGCTGATATCTACGCAGTTAGGTTCTCAGAAGCTCTTCACAGGATGTATAATCAGGTCACAGAATCGTTTGTAAATGACAGTTTGGTATTCTCTGCGTGCTGTGCAACTGATTAATGGATTGTGCATTCCTACACAACTATAGGTCCAGCGTGGAGTGTTCTGTGTATAGAGAATTAACCGGCGGTTTATTGAGTAGTGGGACAACTACTTCAGCTTGTTACAGAGCTTTGTGCAGCCAAATCATCGAACAGTGATTTCTGCGCAGTTACGTTGTCATACACGCCAAGCACCGTTAGAACGTCACAAAGGGAAGAGGGAACGGAAGGGTCCTCCGCCTTGTTAAGCCCTCTTGAGACCCAAGTGCGACTATTGGAAAATCAGTGCGGTTGGCTACACTGCATTCCACAGTAAATGACATCTGCAGCAGACAATGTCGCCTACACAGCAACCCACGCTGGCTGACATCTTCATCCGAAATTAAGTGGACGAAAATGAGTGCTCTATTGGACTGCAGATGAGTGACGCATGTGACGTTCTCAGCGAGATATGAAAGAGCAAATACACGCCACAACAAGCCATAACAGCAGCAAAATGGGAGAACATAAACTGGTAGAGGGCTCAGAGGAAACAACTCTCTTAAGTTACAAAGTAGTTTGGTTGTGTCAGCAAAAACAAAGTAGACCGTGGGTACTATAGGAATATTCATTTTTGACGTATTTATCTGCTGTTTACATATGTGGTGTGTCATTTAACTAAAAACATTAAAATATCTGTAGACCTATGCCTCCCTCAAGAAAACTGTGTAGGTAAACCCGTTGGTATCAATGAGAGGGGTCTGCTATACTGAAGCACCTAAGCTACAGGTATAGGAAAGCGTACTCAAATACAGAGATATGCAAACAGTCAGAATATGGCGCTGCGGTGGCAACGCCCATACAAGACAACAAGTCTCTGATGCAGTTGTTAGATCGCTTAACCTGCCACAGTGGCAGGTTATCAAGATTTATGTGAATCTTGCGGGCTTTCAAATATAAAAATTATGAGTGGTGTAACGTGGACCTCAACTACGTACCCTCGACTCGAAGTTCAAATATTAAAAGTTTTGGTTGGTTGTCTAGGGGCTGGGATACGTAGTTGCTACATTACAAGCCAAATACTGCTCAGTCTACAGTATACAATATGAATATACACATGAATCCACTGGTCGAAGGTTCCTACCACTCGGCAGTTGCGAATTTTGAATGTTATATAAAAATTCATAAATGAATGATTGCTGGTAAGTAAATTCTGCAGGTACTATTTTAACAACTTTAAATGATGGGTACGATAGCAGAAGTACTTTTAGGAATGCTCTTTATTACTGTAAAACACTTATTGGTGTCGATGGTCCAGCAATTAAATAAAATATAAGTAGAATAACAGGGAAACAATCCCAACTTCACGTAATTAGTTATGAACAACAACATACCCGACCGGGGTGAAACCGCACGACCGCTACGGTCACAGGTTCGAATCCTGCCTCGGGCATGGATGTGTGTGATGTCCTTAGGTTAGTTAGGTTTAAGTACTTCTAAGTTCTAGGGGACTGATGACCCCAGAAGTAAAGTCCCATAGTGCTCAGAGCCATTTGAACCATTGTGAACAACAACATAGGTCGCGAGATATTCACTTCTAAACGCATGCTATGACTTCACTGCAGGAGCCACGGAAGTCTAGCAAGTGTACAAGTCGGCACTATGAAATATTTCTATCTCCCACGACCACGCGCAAACTCCTCCACTCTCCAAGTGTTTCCCGCCATTGTGCGTCCTTGCACCGTACTGTCCAGGACTCTCTCGTATACTCTCCCGTACTGTCCCAAACTCCCCTGTTTCCATGCAGTCTCTCTAAGTGTCGTTTTTGGAGCGATCGCTGTGATTGGCTAGAGCGCTCCCGCCCTGTCTCCAAGCCAACGTACACTCACAAACATAATGAAACGCATTCGAAATACTGGATTTAAATTTAAAAAAAAATTAAATTCAGTAAATATTCCTACGGCTGGACGATAAACACGCTATACCACACGTAACTAAATACATAAACAGATTAAATAAACATTTATCAAAGGAAGAGAGCAGAAGTAAGCCAGTAACCTAATGTCACTGTGCTTTCTAAAACACAGTAAATAACTGACCAATTTCTTCATGAGTAGTATACATCGGATAGAAAGGAAGACATAGATGAATAAATATATTTATAAGCATGCTGCTACCGTTTTTTCGTGTAACTGTAGAGTACTTATGGCCTGACGCGATCGATAGTAATCGGCCACTTTGACCTCGAATAACTCATGTACTGTTCAAGTTAAATGCCTGTAATTTATACCGATTTCAGTTTACACTAATAGCTTTCTAAGGACACATAGATCGACAAAATCGGATGAACGATTCATATTTTGCAAATTCGTTGCTGGGTGCTACTTGTATGATTTATCATCAGATAGTAAACTTTAAATTAATAAAGATATTGAAAATCAGATTACACCATCAGAATCATCGTGCAAATAATGGTAATATACATATTTCTTTTTGAGATATCATCTGGCTACTATTAATTTCTATATGAATTGTTAAATGTCTACCATTAAGGTTTCATAATGTCCACCATCTTTGGCACTCCTGGCATGTTTCCTTCATCGACACAGTGTCACCATGGAATTCCCAGCCACGCGCTCGGTTGGACCGTGTGCTTCGGCTGTTGTGCGGCATCACGCGGTTGCTGAAGAGGTCCGGCTTGCCGAGCGGCCCGAGGGGTGGCCGCTAACTCTGAACTTAAAATATTTCCAGGACGCCACAGCTCGCCCGTTACCTCACAGTCTGAACGTAGTGTTGTAGTCGGCGAACGAACGATGGGACACAGCATCTCCCATGTAGAGACGAAGTGAGGATTTTCACGTGCGACCCTTTCACTAGTGTACAGTGGATATCAGGAATCTGGTGAAACATCAAATCTCCGACATCGCTGTGGTCGGAAAAAGATCCTGCAAGAACGGGACCGACTAACTGAAGAGAATTGTTCAACATGACAGAAGTGCAATCCGTCCGCAAATTGCTGCAGGTTTCGATGCTCGACCATCAGTAAATATCAGCGTGCCAAGCATTCAACGAAACATCATCGATATAAGCTTTTGGTCCGGAGGCGCTCTCACATACCCTTGATGACTGCATGACACAAACCTTAACGCCCCGCCTGGGCCCATCAACATGGTGCTGTTGATGACTGGAAATATGCTGCCTGGTCGGACGGGTCTCATTTTAAATTGTATCTAGCGGATGGATGTGTACGCCTATGGAGACTGTCTCATGAATCCTTGGACCAGCAGGGAATTGTCCAAGCTGGTGGAGGTTCTGTAATGGTGTGGCGCGTGTGCAGTTGCTGTGATATGGGGCCCCTGATGTCTCTAGTCACGACTCTGACAGGTGACACGTACTTAAGCATCCTGTCTGATCACCTGCATCCATTCATGTCCATTGTGCATGCCGACGGACTTGGGCAATTCCAGCAGGACAGTGGCACACTCCACAGGTCCAGAATTGCTACAGAGTGGTTCGAGGAACACTCTTCTGAATTTAAACACTTTCGCTGGCCACAAAACACCCCAGACATGAACATTATTGAGCATATCGGGGATGCCTTGCAACGTGCTGTTCAGAAGAGATCTCCATCCCCTCGTACTCTTACGGATTTATGGACAGCCCTGAAGCATTCCTGGTATCAATTCCCTCCAGCACAACTGCAGACATTAGTCGAATCCATGCCATGTCATGTTGCTACACTTCTGCGTGCTCGAGGAGACTCAACATGACATAAAGCAGGTTTACCAGTTACATTGGCTCTTCAGTGTAGATCACAATATTTTTGGTGATATAATGTGACAGTCGATTTAAAGAAAATGGGTAAGTTGAGACTCATTCTTGTCTTCTATAGGAAAAGTAAGTATGTGTGACTGACTTTTTTTCAGATGAGTGTCTGAACTGAAGTTGGAAGTTCGGGTGCACAAACGCAGTTTATATGGTAGGCTGTGCTATTTCTGCTTAGCAGATGCGGTTGTGTTTACGTGAATACTGGAAACTAATAAAGCGTCATTTATTTCTAATAGTGCTATTTTGTTTTCTTTCAGCGTTCTGGAATAGTTCTGAAATGATTTTAACAGATGTTTAATCCGGAAGAAACATCACCATAGCCATCACGCCTTATGATAAACGTTCTCTGAATATCACCTCGTGCTTTCTTTTAGCGAATATTAAAGGAGTATATTAACTTAGCCAGTAAACAGACTTGGTGGTTCTTATTGTTCTGGAATTTGGAATGGGCAGACACATACAAAATTGCGAAAGAGGAATTATTAGAATTTCTTAAGAAACATAGTTCTCAAGGACGGAGAACAACATTATCGTTGCTCAGAAATTTACGCACGAGGTGCAGAAAGTGAGTCAGACCGTAAATCAATGGTTGGTAGATCGTCGGCAATTGTGCAATAACTTAGCCGGCTGCAGAACATGAAATTATGTCTCACGACGGCATTTTTGGTTTTCCTTAAAAGAGAAAGTGACACAGTAAACGCCAGTAATTAATGCGAATGTGACTGCATATGTTACTCACGCTTGTAAGGACATTGAGAAGGAAATGGTATTTTATTGACAAAAGTCCTACGCAAGATGGCTAAAATAAGTGTGTCGAAGTTGAAGCTAATTACTGCGAATACCTGCTGCATTCCACCGTTTATGTCCAATTAGCCCTGGTTTTGTAAAAAATGAGTTGTTACCAAGATCAGAGGAAAGGAATGAAACAGATTTCAACATAAAGAAATTCACTTCTTCCCACAGACAAGAAAAGACAGATACAAATGGTAGTTGCCATTCCGAAATAAATAGTTTACCCTTTTGTTTAAGCGACAACATTCACATATTCTAGAAACCGGATAGTATTCTCTAATATACCCCTATCGTTTATGATAATTTTATTTTTTCTGTATCATTGAGGATGTATAACTATTGAGACATGAGGGCGTGCTGAAAAGTAATGCCTCGGAATTTATTGTGTGACTCTTAAACTTCTATAAATAAAACAAACTTCAGCAACATGCTACATCTGTAATAATCCCCTAAACATATTTATTTCTCTATATAGTCATCCTAGTGTGGAACACATTTCTCCTAACGAGAGACAAGCTTGTTGGTAAAGTCATCGTAGTACGTCTGACTTACTGGCGGAGCCACAACCTCATCCCTGCCTGCACCGCTTCATCACCAGAATAGTGAATGCAAGCATCAAACGTGCATGTATTGTGTTGTACTGGTACCGGATGTCAATTTGTGAGATGAAGTTTTATGCCTGTTGCACTTGGTCGGTAGGTCAGTATAGGGACGGATAATCCTGTTAATGTATGACACTGGAGTTGTCGTCCGATAATGTTCTGTATGGAGACAGGTCTGGTGATCGACTAGGTCAAGGCAACATTTCGACATTCTGTAGAGCGCGTGGGGTTACAACAGGAGCATGTGGGCGAGATTCATCCTGTTGGAAGACACCCCCTGGAATGTTGCCCATCAGTGTAAACATAACAGATCGAATCACTAGACCGACATTCAAATCTGCAATCAGGGTGCGTGGGATAACCACGAGAGTGCTCCTACTGTCGTACGAAATTGCACCCCAGATCGTAGCTCCAGGTGTAGCTCCAGTGAGTCTAGCACGCAGACAGGTTGGCTTAAGGCCTTCAACAGGCCTCCATCTAACCAAAACAGGACCATAACTGGCATGGAGGCATCAGGAAACGCAACAGACCTTCGCCCTTCTCTCCAATGATTTTACACAGAGTACGCGAAGGAACTTGCCCCCCTTCTTGCCGCGGTGTACAGTAGGTCTCTAGAAGAGCGTAGCGTTCCAAAGGATTGGAAAAGGGCACAGGTCATCCACGTTTTCAAGAAGGGACGTTGAACAGATGTGCAGAACTATAGACCTACAGGTATATCTCTAACGTCTATCAGTTGTACAATTTTTGAACACGCATTATGTTGGAGTATAATGACTTTTCTGAAGACTAGATATCCACTCTGTAGTAATCAGCATGCGTTTCTAAAAAGAGGGTCGTGTGAAACCCAGCTCGCGCTATTCGTCCACGAGACTCAGAGGGCCATACACACGGGTTCACAGGTAGATGCCGTGTTTCTTGACTTCCGCAAGGCGTTCGATACAGGTCCCCACAGTCGTTTAATGAACAAAGTAAGAACATATGGACTATCAGACCAATTGTGTGATTGGATTGAGGCGTTCCTAGATAACAGAACGCAGCACGTCATTCTCAATGGAGAGAAGTCTTCCGAAGTAAGAGTGATTTCAGGTGTGCCGCAGGGGAGTGTCGTAGGACCGTTGCTACTCACAATATACATAAATGACCTGGTGGATGACATCAGAAGTTCACTGAGGCTTTTTGCGGATGATGCTGTGGTATATCGAGAGGTTGTAACAATGGAAAATTGTACTGAAATGCAGGAGCATCTGCAACGAATTGACGCATGGTGCAGGGAATGGCAATTGAATCTCAGTGTAGACAAGTGTAATGTGATGCGAACACATAGAAAGAAAGATCCCTTAGCATTTAGCTGCAATATAGCAGATCAGCAACTGGAAGCAGTTAATTCCATAAATTATCTGGGAGTACGTATTCGGAGTGATTTAAATGGAATGATCATATAAAGTTGATCGTCGGTAAATCAGATGCTAGACTGAGATTCATTGGAATAATTCTAAGAAAATGCAATCCGAAAACAAAGGAAGTAGGTTACCGTACGCTTGTTCACCCACTGCTTGAATACTGCTCAACAGTGTGGGATCAGTACCAGATAGGGCTGATAGAAGAGATAGAGAAGATCCAACGGAGACCAGCGCGCTTCGTTACAGGATCATTTAGTAATCGCGAAAGCGTTACGGAGATGATAGATAAACTCCAGTGGAAGACTCTGCAGGAGAGACGCTCAGTAGCTCGGTACGGGCTTTTGTTGAAGTTTCGAGAACATACCTTCACCGAGGACTCAAGCAGTATATTGCTCCCTCCTACGCCTACCTCGCGAAGAGACCATGAGGATAAAACCGGAGAAATTAGAGCCCACACACAGGCATACCGGCAACCCTTATTTCCACGAACTATACGAGACTGGGACAGAAGGGAGAACCGATAGAGGTAATAAATGTACCCTCCGCCACACACCGTCAGGTGGCTTGCGGAGTATGGATGTAGATGTAGATGTAGATGCAGACCTCTCGCTTGACACCATTCAAGTTCATACGGTGGTGGTCAGGGCGTCTGGCTCGGGACTTTCTTTGAAGTAAGCAATTTGTAGCAGTTCGTTGTGTCACTGTGGTTCCAACTGCTGCTCAAATTGCTTCTCACATTACTGCTGCAGATGCAGTCTGATGCGCCAGAGCCAGACGCTGTAGACAATGGACTTCCCTCTCGGTAGCTCCACGTGGCCGTCAGGATTTCAGTCTTTTGCGACCATACATTCTCGCGACCATCGCTGCTAGCAATCATGTACAGTGGCTACATTTCTGCCAAGCCTTTCTGCATTATCGCAAATTCTGGTATCCCTGTCACACAAACTCATTCACACTCATTAAAGTGTTGATAATGGCGTCTTTGTCGCCTTAAAGGCATTTTTGAGTAATATCAACTCTCTACGTCCAGTCTCGAAATAAACCAATGCTCACGACCGTTACAGCTTGTATTTAATCTGATCAGCATCCTCACAGTGGCACTACTAGCGCCACTGTTATGTGACTGACGCGAAATTTTAATAGACTTCATCTTTCAGATGTAGCAACATACCTATCAACTTTCGTTTATGTCTCTTGGTGAAGCTTTTCTTTTCCGTCAGTAGTGTTACGTTACACACCGTCATTTTGTACGCTACAATTCGGAGCCCTTTAGCAGCAGAGGGTTGCAACTTGTGCCAACGAAGCGAGAATGTACATGAAGTAATATGCATGATATGCAATACTTCAGCAGATATTGAGAACAGAATAAAGAATTCGTAGGCATCGTTTTTCAGCACGCACTCGTATGTTAATCTGTCAGCCAAAATGAGTTGCACTGCGTGTGAAGGCAGTTTTCGAACTCAGTTAGCCTCCAGTGATTCAAATAAGCACAAAAACAAACTACTTAGTAACATTTATAATAAGATACAGTTTTTAGCTGTCAAGAAACTTTTATAAGATCATTATGAAATATATTGACAAGATAAACATATGATACAAAAGCCGTTGCAATCCTTATCAAGAGTAGGGGAGATCACCTGAAGCATTGAGAACCAGAGTACAAAGAAGAAACCAGCCAAGTCTGTGGATAGCGCAAAATTTGTCAAGCTATTAGAAAATCCAAGTCCGGTCCAATCAGTGTAGCTGTCGAAGTGAGGGTAGTAGTGTAGTCAGGAGCTCCAGACGAGAGTTATCAAGAGCTTTATTTTAAGGCAGTAGAAGCAAATATGACGGGTTATAGTATGTGTGGCAGTGCGCATGTCGGTATCGTTTGTAAATGAGTGTGTCAGACCCGAAAATTTCTTGTAATGGTCGTAAATGAATTAATGAGAGTGTGGAGAGAGGAATTTTTTTTAGAATAAAAGCCTGGTACATATCTGTAGGATTATGTTGTAGATTCATGGTTGTCAAGGTATTGCCTAGTATGTGTGTTGAGAGTATGTCGATCAGCGTTGGTGATAGTGTGCTCACCTTTGTTTTGTAGTGAACAGGCGCTTCACTGATAGCACTTCTCTGCCACACAACATGACTGGAAATTCAGTAGCGCTCCCGATAGTCAGTTTTACGCCGTCATGCTGCCCGTCACTTTTAACGAGCCGGTAAAACTGATAAAATACGCCGGCACCTATTTCTCCGTACTGACTTTGCTGGATCACCAAGTCAAATCCATGTCTCTTGTGAGGCCAAGGCATCTGCCCGAGTGACTACGTAAAAACTGTTCCACCAATTGGGAGTTTGCTATTTGGGTCCTTGAGCGTGATTGTGAGCTGAACTGCTTGGTTTTTCTTACCATTTATTTTCACCATTCCGAAATAACTCCAAAACGTGATTGCCACCAAAACTGTCTCGAGATGCCTAACAACACAATTCAGATTGCCGCTGCGACTCAACAGGTCAGTATCATCGGTGTAGGTGGCAGTTTCTTTTCGACAACTAGTCTGTCACTGGATCCCACGAGACCGTCACTTCATCGCTCACCCTAAATCGTGGTGTCAGAGCAAATGGCTCTGAGCACTATGGGACTCAACTTCTGAGGTCATCAGTCCCCTAGAACTTAGAACTACTTAAACCTAACTAACCTAAGGACATCACACATATCCATGCCCAAGGCAGGATTCGAACCTGCGACCGTAACCATCGCGCGGTTCCAGACTGTAGTGCCTAGAACAACTCGGCCACCCTAGCCGGCGTGTCAGAACAGCTGACGTCACTGCCACTGGACAGCGGAGAATACACCAGTGTCCCTTCCCACCTGCTTGTGTATGTTGTGTCGGTAGGTAAAGTACAGTACGGGTCGCAGAACAGAGCCCTACGCCATTATAACCATAATCTATTTTATGCTAGTGCAATGATTTCCACTCCTGACGACGAATAGCTTGTTTCTCAGGGACGAATCACACATGGGTCCTTGTGGTGTGCGTACTGTAAGACCTTCGGTACACACACCATCAGATTATTTGGCTTGTCGCTCTAACGAAGTAGGCGAGTGTGAGCAATATGTCTCGTGGTCTTATCGTGGCGTGTTTATCTTCTGCCGTTAGGTCAGACGATAGAAACGCCACTTGCACGCTTACAGTAGCAGATTGACGGTGACCAACTTTAAACAGAACTTGATTAATTTTCTCACACATTTATTAAAATAATGAAAAACATAGACATTACGTAAATTGATTCTGGATGCTGTTTACAATTGACAAACACAAGTTCCCTTGGTCTTGGTTCGTTAATCTTATTCTCACATATCTCTGATACTTGACAAAGTGTCCATTTATCTTCATGGCTATGTACAGGGATATGATAATGGTCTTAGGCGCAGACTGAAACTTGACTATAGATTGGTACAGACAAATGCAGGCTGGTACAGACTGGTGCAGACAAATGCAGACTGACTTATCGGAAGTCTGTACACTCGTTATAGTACCTCCCGCGTATCACTACGCGAGTGTGATGCGCGAGGAGAAAAGGTTCTACGTTAGCCGCAATCTCAATGGGTGCGTTACATATTAATACGTTGATCGGCGGAAGCAGAATTTGGTCCGTCTCTTAAGGCAGCACCATCTCGTAAGCGGAGACGGACGAGCGCTGCGCCTGTGTTGTTGTGCTTAGCGGGGCGCGCTCTAGTGGGGAAGTTGTGTACGCGCTGACTACGCGGACTTATGTACACAACAGTCCTGTACATCTTATTTAATGTAATTTGAATACGACACCACAATGCCAGACGCGGTTGAATGCATGCTCTGAGGCCGGGCGCACGCTGGATCGCTGGGCTCAGGGCCAGAGCACTTTACTTTTCTGTGGCACGTGGTTTCTACACCGAAGCGAAGGCCCGTCACCTGCTCCGGCTGGCTACCTGCATCTGGCCGCACGGGGCCTGCGGCAGTGGCGTAATTTCCTGCCTCCTGCGGGGGGCGGCGCAGTCGATTCGTTTCACATCTAGCTGCTACGATGTCTGGAGAACTGGCAGAACGAGTTATTTAAAAATCTCTTCTGTACGACATGGGGCAACCATTTTTCGCGAAGGAAACATTCAGTGACTCAATAGGACAAAGAATGGAGGGAGAAGTAAACTGTCAGAATTTTAATTAAACGTCATTCAATTTATTTATAGTAGCTGTTTTAGTGTGTAACTTAATACTGGCCCCATTAAATCAAACCAATGTGCATGTAATAAGATTAACAGATATTACCGCTCGCCCCGCTGGGTAGCCTTACGGTCTGTGGCGCCTTGCCACGGTTCGCGTGGCTCCCTTGGCCATGGGTGTGTGTTGTCCTTAGCGCGTAAGTTAGATAAAGTAGAATTTCAAGCCATTTTGACTCTTTTTCGACCGTGACTGCCTCAAGAAATATGTAAAGTACCAGTTAAAAACTTCGTCAACTATTGTTTGCCTCGAAATATGTCGCTAAATAAATAAGTAATACAGTAATTGACGACGTTTGTGACTGGTAGCGGTAATTTAAAAAAGCCTTTACATAGATTAAGTAGTGTGTAAGCCTAGGGACCGATGACGTTAGCAGTTTGGTCCCATAGAACTTACCAGAAATTTCCAACTTATTACTGCCCTCTCCTGGTAGTGGCAGCCTGCCCTTACTACCATACTGTTAAAGGAATTTTTAAAGCGGTTTCTTGCTGTAAAGGTATGTATCGTAGTTCTATGTCTCGTGTGATGGAATGGGCACAGTTGGCTTTTATGCTTTTCTCGTACGTCTGCAGTGTGTCTGTCACCCTACAGAAACAACAAATTTTCTGACACGAATTTGTGAAGTGTGTATCCAGGATTTACGAGGTTGTCTACAGTCTCTACATTAATTTAGAAAGGATTCCTGGATACTCCATACCAGTGGCTTTCAAACTGGAGACCTGCGGGCCGCATGCTGCTCGAATCCTCAGCTCTCAGCCGCATTTTATGAAATAGAAAGTAAGTGTGCTAGATTTTTATATTTTTTCTAGAACAAGCGTTCTTGAAAAAATTACATGATATTGTTGATACACTTGTTGACTATTTTTGCACGTAATTTCCATCCCGTTCAATACACGTGTTGAGCTGTGCCACAAGCTTTTTCATGCCCTCCTCGAAGAACTCTTCCACCAGATCCTTCTCCCACTTCCAAACCTCTTTTTGCACCTGTTGAAAATTTAGTTCCATTCATCTGTACCTTCAAGGAGGTGAAAAGATAGATAATCTAAAGGCGTTATGTCAGGGAAACACGGGGGTGGTTCAAAATATCCCACCCAAGAGTGCTTTCATGATTAAGGCTGTGCGAGAACGAGAGTTGTGATGCAACAAGCAGACTCCTTTTGTCAGCATTCCACTCCTTTTATTCTGAATGCTACTTTTGAGATTTTTTCGGGATCTTATAATATCTTTGTCCATCTTTGTGCTCTCCCTGGGGCATAAATTCGACCAAAATGGTGCATGTTTGCCCCCAAAACACTGAGACCATTTTTTTCCCAGAACTGTGATTTCGAATATCTGGCAGAGGAGAATTGGCGTGATGCCGCTGGGGCGACTGTCTTTCTGTCCCATGTGAGTAATGAGCCATCTACGTTTTATCTCCAGTCACAATAAAGCTCAGAAAATCGTCACCTTTCAATTTTCAACTGAAGTCGCTCAAAAAACGCTAATGAACCGATTGCTTTTGTGCTGCTTTGTCAGCTGTTTTGGGACCCATCTTGTGCACAATTTCCGGTATCCCAGCATTTCCGTAAGTGCCTCGTAGTAGATAGTTCTGAGGGTTGTGGAAACATCGCAGAAGTTTGATCCAGTAGCAATCGGCGATTTTCACAAACAGGCTCCCCGATTTTTTGCACCAACTCATCAGTGAAAGTGAAATGTAAAGGTCTTGCAATCCTCTGTTCGTCATAAAAATTTGTTCTGCGTCCGGTAAACTCCACACACCACTTAAAAGCACTAGTGCTGTTCATAACGTCTTCGCTATAAACCATTCTGATTCGCGAAAATTTTCGGTAGGTGTTATTCCTTCCAGGAGTAGGCAGCGAATAACAGAGCGTGGATGGCACTTGACGGTATTACTTCCCGACATATTTCTAGCAACTGGACACTACAACGTGAGTTTACGTACTACCGTGATCAGGGGATGGCCCCTTTACCATTTAGTGTTGCCAACCCCCAAAAACAAAAGACCACAACCTGTCACGGGCACAGCGGACTTACTTCCTGAACATGCGTCGTAATATGTCTGTAGTAACTGACAGCTGAATGGAAAAAGTCAAATAAAGTTAAAAACCTGTTAAGAGTTTAGTTTTTGTGCTCAGTAAGAAACAAAAATACTGCGGAGACAGTAAATTTGAAGCTGTGCTAAATTTTAATTCACGTTGGTGAATTCGGTGTCAGGGGCAGAGGGGCAAGTAGCGGAGCCACTAAAGGCTTAGAGAATGGGAGAAAGGGAATTTTTGTTATTTGTTGTCCAATCATGCAAGAAACTGACGTGAGAAACTCTTATCGATCAACTAAAATAAACTCCACCCGAACAGCCCTTGAAGGCCCAATGGTATCGACCGGCCGCTGTGTCATCCTCAGACCACAGGCGTCACTGGATGCGGCAGGCATGTGGCCAGCACATTACCGAGCAACTGACATGGTATAAATTTTGTCAATGAAGTAACATGGATTCGTGAATCCGCATTACACAGTCAGTCATATTCAAATGCGGTACTAATTTATAGCAGCCAACAGTAAATTAATGTAAGCTGTTGTAATACAGTGCAGTGAGCAGAAGTAAACTGACATTTAAATCATTTAAGGAATTTCGTGCTAGTGCCTCATATTCAGCAGTGAAGTTAAATATAAGCACAAATAATATTAGTATCGATGTATTCACACACACAATCAAACAAACAACACTTCAACATGCAACTACAGTGTCACAATTATTAGGTAGCTGAGGTTGGCAGCAAAATGAAATAAACCACTGTTAGCACAAGCGTTCTGATTTGTGTCGACATGGAGCCAACAGTACTTTGGGGAGCGCCGGACAGCTGCTATACTATCCTACTATCAATAACAAAATCTACCAATAAGTATAGAAGTGGAATTTGCGAGTGCTTTTCCAATTATTGTTGTGGCCACATGTAGTAAGCGTTGCTTCACGCAGTGGAGAATGGCAAAACAAAGGCACGCTGGCGACCGAGGGGTTGCGAAGTAGGCAAGCACAGATAGCCTTGCTGACAGCAGCAGTTTACCAACAGACTGACGCAAGGACGCACACAGACCGAGCGCCAAGCGAAGCTTGGAGAGTGCTGAGTAAGGGGAAGTGAGGCCAGCACACTAAGTTACATGCAATATGCTGCGCAAGTAATAACAAAAAGCTACCACCGAGGGTAAAAAACGTCGTCCTGCAAGATATAAATAGTGGAGCGCAGGCAGCAACGGACAGAAGCCATTAGGAAGCAGTTTGGATCTGAGGACGGACGTGGTCCGTGTCCGAATGTTCAATCTTCGTAGGTGACGATTCCGGAAGTCTGTTACAGCTCACAGGAGTCATCCGTTCGCCGCCAGATGTCAAATTCAGCTCTAAAGGTCGGCCCGAGTTCGGTCGGCACCATGGCTGACTAACTACAGCGAGAACTTCCAGCAGGACCGGCCGCAGCACGGTCTCGGTCACAGGAGCCGCCGGGGACAGACGCCCGGACTTCACGGCAACCCGGCCCCACGGCGCGTGCTCCGTCCGTGACGGGACCTCGCGGGCATGGCGACTGACGGCTTCCCAGCCGCCGGTGCAGCAGGCGTCGGCAGCTGACCTGACGGCGACGCGGCTCCGTGGGCGTGCCATACTGCGGCGCCGAGCGGCGACGAGTTCATCTCAACCACAGGGCATCCTGGCTCCAGCGGAGCACTGGTGGCTCCCGAGTGCTATCAGCGGCGCGCGTTGCGCGCATTGTCGGAGAATCTGCACAGCAGCAGCCAGGTGGAGGGATCCACAGGGCTGGCAGCGACGACGAGGGAGAAATTGCAAAGAAAGTCCAATAAATAATAGTAAAACTCCACGCTGTCTCAGTCTTTGGCGCAGCCACTGTGTCTGTTGCTAACATTATAGAAACGAAGACCTGTGGGGTCGAGGTTTACTTCAATTTTGTTACTGTACTTACCGCAGCATAAATGGCATTGTACCGACAGAGAAGTTTAGCACTGTAAATGTTTATTGCAACTATAGTCCTATTCAAATTACTCTGAACCTGACAGTAAGCGCAGGTGTTGCGTGGTATTTGACTGGGACAGACAATCTTGCAGTCTACCGTAGGACCCGCATGTTGTTGCCAAGTGCCCCACAAGCACTCTGTTGCAATTTCTGTGCACTGCCACAAGTGACAATGCAGAATGTCCCTTTTTTCGACTGCCAGATGCAACATCATTTGAACTGCTATGTGATATGAACATAGTGTCTTACAATCTAGTCAAAGAGTCCGCATTTAGAAGATGCAACACGGATTGCATACAACTGCATAGGCGCAATGTAGAAGGGAGAGCCGAGAAAACACATCACAGAGCACATTAATTAAGGCTTTTTATCTTTAAATTTACTTTGCAAATTTAGAAAATAATTAGCGAGATTCAAAACCAAATCTGAAATTGTTTCTACATAGCCATTCACATATGACGGGTGCCGATAAAGAAGGGGCTCCTCGCCATTTCATCTTCTCCGCTTGTGACTGCTTGAGCCGTATATCCGTGGGGATTAACGACACGTCGCTGTTTCCTGCTGAGCTCGATGCATTACTGATTGTTGCTGCACAGTCAAATTTAAATTCCACCTTTCTCCTTTTACCCTTCCCGTTAAATATTTTTCTGATTTTATTTAACTTGAATTCATTCACTTGTTCCAAAATGTACCTTCGCGGTTTTTATAAATGTATCAGAAACAACGATAAAATATATGTGTTAAATTCCTTTACTTTTTTTTTTTTTTTTTTTTTTTTTGCCGGCCGCGGTAGCCGTGCGGTGCTAGGCGCTGCAGTCCGGAACCGCGGGACTGCTACGGTCGCAGGTTCGAATACTGCCTCGGGCATGGATGTGTGTGATGTCCTTAGGTTAGTTAGGTTTAAGTAGTTCTAAGTTCTAGGGGACTGATGATCTAAGATGTTAAGTCCCCTTACGCAAAATGTAGGCCTTAACCACCTGCTTAAAATGTTATTTTTTATCCCGCTGCGTTTTATTAATATTTGTAAAATATAGTAGCACCGCGGATTTCAAAATCATGTTTCAGACCCCAGTTTGATGGATTTCCATGCTTGGAAATTAATATTGTGACACTAGATGTAAACATATTTTTTTTTTGTAACGCAGATGTATTTCTGCACATATTTTAGATATTTAATTAACATCCTGACAAAAACCTGAATTAGGTGCACAATTAATTTTGATGTCTGTTGTGCTTTACATCATATATGGGACACAATCGAATTACGAATGCTGCTATTTCTCGTCAATGAAATGGAACACGGGCATAAACCAGCGGTCGATTTCATTTCGCATTTTGAGGCTTTGCATAATGGTAGTTAAAGTAAAATTTATCTTCAGCAATTACGTATTTCTATTTCGTCAATTACGCTGTACAAGTAAATGTTGGATTTTAGCAGTTTATGGAGAGAATATTTTATACTAGTTCATATATTAAGTCACAAACAAAAGACAAAAATTCGCTGCGAATGGGCATTGGTTCAGTCAGTCGGGAGAGTTGAAAATTTGTGCTAGACTAGGATTCAAACCCAGGAGTCTGCTTGCTAGGCAGATGCTCTGACCTCTAAGCTATATGAACATAGTGGCCATCGCTACTGCCCGGCTACCCTACCACGCCTCCCGTCAGACCCACATTGTCAACTTTCGTACACACTACGAATGTAGAGCCGCTTGACCATTATCCTTATCATTCGCGGCATTTCAGGGAAACATTACATATTTTTAAGTGTGTGTGTGTGTGTGTGTGTGTGTGTGTGTGTGTGTGCGCGCGCGCGCGTGCGTGATGGGGCCGATTTGCATAAATTTTCACAAGGCGTCACTTCAAGAGATACCTTCATAACTATTTCCGGACTACGTCCTATCTTTGACTTGGTCCTAATTCAAAAGAAGCTTGCGTAATTTCATGGCTACAATATGATTGGCTGCCTCATTTTAATATTCACCGAAATACTACGCTACATTTGGCTCCCTCATTTTAATACTTTGCTTGGATTGTCTGGAAGGTAGGGGGAGGGATATGAGTTGGGAGGATGGTACAAAGCTCAACTGGGCTAGTTCTGCCATGTAGAGTTTTAAAAAAAATTCCCAGCAACGCCATCTTGCATTCCTTTAAATTTCCCACAAAAACAATCTTCCAGTTTTAAATTACCCACAACAGGCATTTTCCATTTTTTACGTTTCCCCACCACCGACATTTTGCATTTTTGAATTTCGCACCAGCACCATTTTCGATTTTTCTGTGGTTGCAGCACCAGCTAGTGGTGGGCTGTAGGGTTTTAGTGTATGGAAATCAAAGTAATTGTTAATTAAATGATGTCCTTTCTTTAAGAGATATGTGCTTCTGTTGTCTATAGATTCTTTCACATTTAATTGTCGATTGTACATAGATCTGGAGTTATACCCACAGATTATCTTAATGGGTACTTGAACAGACATGTCTCTATACATCAAAATCATTTTTATTGAATTTAACCGTTCGAGTCGGGGTACTCCCCGCGTAAGAATGACCTGACGAAGAGCAAAATGATGTCTTCTGAGACTTGTTGTAGTACAGACCTATTAAAAAAGTTATCAGCTAACCATTAAGTGCAAAAGGACATGAATAGAAGTGGTTTAATCTTAAAAGGTTAAAAAATTGTTTGTATGGCAGAAACAAACTGAATTTCTTTCTCAGGAAGCAGAGGAATGGGAGAGTTTGGGAGAAGGTAGCAACAAGGTGCGTTGCTGTGTATAAATGTAAATAGTGACGTATCCGAGAAAAAAGTCCAACGATTTTAATTCTTGAGTATTTGTAAGACTTATTGCAGTATACCACTAGTTTGGTAGTATCGTGCACTGAAATCAAATAGTTTGTAACAAAAGCTAAAAAAAAAAGGAAAAAATGCGTTTGCTACTTTTGGCTACATTACATGCTGTGGGAGAAAGTTCGGCTGTCATGAACAGTTTATGGTTTTATCTTCTTGTGTAGATTAAAATTTAGATACATGAAAATTGTAGTAAACAAAAAACTTCAGGGAATTATAGTTGGAATACTCAGTAACGGACGGGAAAATTAATAGTGCGTCAACCGACAACATGCTCCGTTTTATCTTTCAAAATGTTGAGCCCTGCAGTCTGAGCTTCGTCTACACTTCCCCAGCACCACTTTAGCGCGATCCATTAGGCTCAAGACAACCCTCGACAAAGTATACAGTCAAGTACTTCAAACTTATGAACATGTACGTGAAGGTCCGCTCGAATTTCTTGTGAGGATGAGTAAAAGCAAGTAATCTTTATCTTCTCGAAAGCTCACTGTCATTGGGCAGTCCGTCTTGTTCACAGAATGGAGAATAAAGTTGTTATCCTGAGGCAAACTCTAGGAGTCACGTTTGAAATACCTCATCAAGAATACTATTTCACCTTACTTGCACGCCTTTACAGGTAAATTCTGCATGAACTATTCGATATAATTTTACCAGATTTTTATCCATAGGGAATAACTTGCTTTGCACTAAACATAAATGAAAGTGATACACATATTAACACTTATGATGACTGTGTCACCAGTTTTGAAGAAGGCACCGCACAACATGGGGTCGTCCTTGCCTTCCAACTAATTATTAGACTCGTTATTTTTCAGATAACGAAACTACGGACAGATAAAACTTTTATGTGATTGCGTCAACGAAAATTTTAAATGTATTTTCACTAATAGATTGAATAGTCAGAGTTAATGAAAGAAAAATAATTGAAGGACATGATAAATATAGTATTATCAACATTTATATGTCTTTATGCCGAAGAATGAAAACAGTCGTTACCATAAGTTTGCTGTTAAAGGTAAAGTAATGTATTGTTCATTTTATGAGAGTGTCAGGTCGATTTGCGTGAATGTGAACGCAAATTGATTGTGATTGAAGTTATAATGTTGCTCATATATATATATATATATATATATATATATATATATATATATATATATATATATATATATATGAGCAACATTATAACTTCAATAAGCATTCTTTGAGTCTCAATAGTTACTTTTCAATGTTCCTGACATTTACAGGGGCTTCTTGCAAGGAACTAAGGACGATTATGGCTTATTCTCCTGTCGACGATGATGTCGCTACAGACAGAGCAATGTGAGATGCCTGCCGTCAAGGGGTTAGAAGTGATCCTCGCAGAATCTCAACAGCTTTCTTCAATATAACGTACTTGTAAAAGTCAGAACTACCACACAACGTAGACGAACGCAAAATTTCCCAATTAAAATAACAGTTTATTACATACCAAAGTCAGTTTTATTCTACCACCGGATGGAACATTGCCTAAAGTTCTTAAACAGGCGCAGACATTACGCTACACCAAATGGCCAAATCCTATATAACTGTTCAAACAACAGTTCAGTTCACACTAAATCACGTTAAAATTTTATCGAATACGCGCGGCCAATCACACACACACCATGCCTACCGTACTATCACAGCAGCCTCCTCCTCTCCCCCCGGAAATGCCACGCACTCCATCTGCCAAATACGTACCACAAATTTACCGATGAAGTGCACTTCAACGATTGCCGTAAAGAGAAGATTAGGGGCTGTAATGACACAAGTTCAAGCTAGGATTGAAGCAGCATGGAGAAGGAAATCGGTCCCGACAGTTGCCATGGCTGATTTGGGGAAAACATGGAAAATCTGAATTTCGTTCGCCGGACGGGGATTTGAACTACCATTGTCCCAAATCGCAGTCGAGAATCTTACCCCTATGCCATCACGCTCGATACCTTCCTTGCCAAGTTACCAAGGAGATGAGCATTTTGTATTTCACAGGGTCTCATTCCTAGCCACTTGCTTTTTTAAGCAGAAGCTTCACTTTCCGCCTGTTCAGTTTACCAGTTACGTCGTATTCCTCAGAGTTTCCTTTTCAAGCTGTTCTTATGAATAATACCATCTGATCGTCAGACATTACGACAGTAATGATTCATGTCATTTATAGGTCGTATGGACATCTATTTTAATATTCACTGTCGTTGGAATGATACAGTGTCGAGTAGTTGTGGTCACGACAGGGAGGAATGTAGGTAGCAAGCTAGCACAGTATGACGTCTACTACGGAGTAAAAACGAGCACCTGTCACGTGAGCTTCCAGCTGAATAAACTGGAGTGGCCGCTTCAAAAAATTGAAAAACAGTTTCAAAAAAAAAAGAAACTAATAAAGATTTTCGCCAAAGAATATTACGAAAAACGGCTGAGTCTTAACAAAAGATGAGGTTTTAATATTTATCGTTGTACCTTGTTCACACCCATCGAAAGTTGTTTAAACAGACGGATGGTGTTGCAAAATGTGTGAGTGTGGGTAGTGCAACATATGCAGAAACTGTCGAATAAATATTAAATGGCAGGGGCAAAGAAGCTATACTCCTGTTGCAGAATAGACGTCTGCTATCTTTGGAAATGTGTAAACAATTTTTAATTCCTGTAAAACGGTTGTATATAGCCATTTCGTCACAACTTTTAGACTAGACTAATGTAAGAATTGAGAAAACTGGGACTTTTAAATGAAGATATTGTGAGAGGAAACAGAAAGAGCCTTCCGAAGCTTTTCTTGAGAAAATTTCCTCATCTCAGTGTGGGTGTGCTTCCATTTCCTGCCTACATCTTGTGTTGCTACTGGTAAATGGTAAGCGGTTCATCTTCTTTCCACTACACATGATCCAAAAGATGTTGTGTTTACTTTAGATACAAAAGATACCGAGCCACATACAAAATATTTTTCTTCTTCCTCTAGCCCGCCGTTCCGTATTTGAACATACTTTCCAATATTTCCTGCAATGTAACTAATATTTGTTAAGTAACAAATTGTACTTTTATTGGTAATAGTAATGGGTTAATATTCCTCTGCATAAAATGACACAAATAAACACAGGATTTGGTAATAAAGCTTTGCATTTGCTTTCCTCTTCAATTATGTTAAATGTTGTTGCATGTATTTTTCAGTTCTGCATTAGCATATATTGAATTCATTCTGAAAAAAAATGGCAACAAAAATGATCAGCGGAATAATGTAGTCTCACTTTCTTTTTTAAAAAAAATTGTAGGTTTAAAAAAATCGTCGATCATTTTTAGTACTGAATCAACACAAAATCTGTAAGGGCGGAAACCACTTAAGAAATTAAAAATGAGTAAAAAAACAAGAAAACAATGAAAGTTGTAGTGTCTTCGATATTAGTATTTTGATGGAGGAAAATCAATGAAATTCTTTAGGTAGTCGGGTCAGCATTTTATTAGGAGATGTCAGATGAGGCGTTTTCATAATTGATGGATTTATGGCCTGACTCATATTCAGAAGACATGCTTGAGGGTATGTTGTACGTCAATTCGTAAGATATTTGCCTGAAGATGGAGTCTAGAAAAAAAAAGATTACATTTAAATTGGAAAGCTACATATACAGCTATTTAATTGTGTAAAAAGTGGAATAAATACTTAAATTAACGACTGAAAACTACGACCACTGCTCCCTTGGGTGTTCAATGCCGACATTGTGGGCACGTGACGCGATAAGGAAAGTATATAACTGGAACACAGACGAATGGGGAATCATTTGAGGGACGATAAAGGGCTGAAATGGGGAAATTCACTGACCTAAGCGACTTTGGCTAATGGCAGATTGTTGTTGCCCGGTGCCAAAGCGAGAATGTCCGAAACTGCGAAAATGGTGGGCTGTTCGCACGCTAATATCACGAGCTTCTGTGGAAAGTGGTTGAAGGACGGTGAAACCACAGTAGCCGACAAAATGATGGACGTTCACTCCTCACCATGTAAAGCGAAGGTCGGGGATTTGTCGGCTCGGTATGGCAGGATGGGCGCCGACCTGTGGCGAAAGTTAAACCAAGAAGTCTATTAGGAAACACCGACGATTCCCGAAGGAATGACTTTCCTTATAGCACGGGCCTGTGGTACCGTTAACTCCAGATGAAATTTTACGTTCTCTATCCCTTCTCAAGAATCACTTTATACTGTGTAACAATGCTAAAGTTAAACGTTTTGAGCACTTAGTATGACAGTCGTGATATTAAACACACGAAACCTTCTTGAGTTACTTATTTGTTTACATTTCGTATAATAGGGTACCGTTTGTGGAAAATCTTCTCCTGACGGCGGGCAGTGGTCTGCTTGGTTCAAATGGCTCTGAGCACTGTGGGACTTAACATCTGTGGTTATCAGTCCCCTAGAACGTAGAACTACTTAAACCTAACTAACTTAAGGACATCACACACATCCATGCCCGAGGCAGGATTCGAACCGGCGACCGTAGCAGTCGCGCGGTTCCGGACTGAAGCGCCTAGAACCGCTGGGCCACAGCGGCTGGCTCAAATTTATTCATAAAACCAGACATGTGCGTGCAGACCTGTAAACATGGCATTTTTTTCATTTAGGGAGACGGAAGTGACTAGAGCATAATCATGTAGATGTAGAAGAAAGGGCAAAACGTTATCACTGATCACTCGTGGTAATCTGAGTGAATTAGTACAGTTTATTGTTGAAAAAGACGCCATAAACATCACAGAACCACCTCTGGTCTGAACTATACCGTCCACACACTGCGAGTTAAACATACACACACGCAGTTATCTCTGAGATGTATGCACGAAAAATGATTCACAACAGTAGTTCATGTCGAGTTTGGAACAGACTGTCGTTGACAAGCCATGACATTCGTGAGCAGTCCCTGATGGTTATGATGTTTTTAGGGCATGTGTTCTTACGCCATGCTAAATGGCTACGATTGGTGCAGCGTTCCTTATAGACACGTTAGACATTTTGTGTTGATATACCAACAAGTCAGGACACGCCGAAACACTACAGCTCCTTTCCGCAACTCTGCCACGTCTCTTCTTCGACGCTTTCGAGTTTTACACCATTTACAGTGCTCCAAAGAGACCGGTGTTGTCTTTTAAGGTGATGATTAATATTTTGACCAGTCAACTCTAGTTTCAATAAATTAATAATAAAAGTTGTTTGTCTAGCTCATACGTCTGTTTCCGGAACCTATTTTTGATGAGCTGATTATATTGATGACGGGAAGGAAGGTTAGGACTTAACTTTCTGTCGGCAACGGCATCATTAACGAGATAACCAAAGTTCGGACTGGGGAAGGATGAGGCAGGCAATTCGCGCTACCCTTTCAATGAGCCATTCTGGCATGGGATAGCCGACGTGGATTAGAACCACCATCTTCTCAAATAAGAGTCCATTGTCTTACCACTACCGTAGACAACTCGCTCAGTACAGGTGATTTTGCATAAAGACTTTCCATGTAGATTTTCATTAAATGATTCCGTATCTATGCATGTGATTATATATCGACCACACGTAAAGCATTATTTTAAAAATCTAGCATCTAATACTCAGGAATTACGTTTTTCACAGACCTCACCTCCAAATCACTAGCTTTAGAAACAGCTGCATACAACTAAATAAAGTATGTTAACTAACCAGTAGATAAAATAGTATTGTATATTTCCAAAAGTTTTATGCGATTTCAGACGACAATAGTTTCAACATGGATGAAAATGGAAACTTATGGTAGATTTTAACTGACACATGAAATTACGAAGTTTTTATTTACGAAAGAACCACACGAATTTACCAACGTATATCTTTTACAAAAACGTACATACAGCTTTTGGGTGCTCTTTTGCTATTGCATTTACCATTGATGTTTTCATTTACCGTTCATAAATGTTAAATGTTGCGTGCACCTGACTCAAGACAGAAATCCAGAAGGAAAGTCAGACTCGTGCAGTACTATCATATCTAAATTTACTGCATAAATTGCTGGAATTATGCAGCGTCGCATATGTTGGTAGGTGAAGCACACAGACGGAGTCTTTCAAACCTCGACTAACAAAGAATTATACACCTTGAGATCAGGTAACTTTGGAGGCCAATGCCACAGCGCGAGATTTTTACACCACGTACATTGTAGGAGGTGCAATGTCGCACTCTCCACGGAAATTACGCCACCCAGTTGTAGCTGATTCACCTCTGCTGAAACGCAGAACACAAACCGCCTTTTGACTCTGTTATCGTCAAGACAGCGAACTAGCAGCGCCAGACAAATCCTTACCGGCAACCAGCACTGAGGTAAACTTCCAATTGCGACGCGTAAGTTAAAATTTACCCCAAATTTCTGTTCCTTCACACAGAAGATGGATGGATCTCTTTAGCACCCCACGTTCTATGAATGACCTCATGTGAATACAACGAAACGAACGGAAGAGCGGAACCAGATCTTAGACGAGAATCCGACATTGCGCCGTTGGCAGTATTGTATCGGAGGCGAAACACATTACTGGGAAGTTCCATAAACGCCCGAGGACGTGACATGTTTACTGCACATAAAAAACTGTGTTAAGCGTGCGCCGTAAATTAATTGAACTGGGACGTTTCATCAGGCACGCATACTGAATTTAATGAGGGTTATTCGTGGGTGCGCGGGCGCGGCGCTGCGAGAAGTCATTAGAGGGAGGAAGAGGCCAGCCTTGTGTGGGGCCGAGGAACGCATCCGCTGCGAGTGCTGAATGGCTGCACAGAATATAACGCGGCTAAATACGCGGTAGCTGTATGCTCACTGCAGTATACTCTCACGTGTAAACACCCTGTTCTCTATACCCCGCCTGGTTCTGGACGTACTTAACGTGTCTGCTCGTAAGCTCTGTTACGTTCGTTACGTTGTTTCTCGACGATTACTGAAATCATACGTGGTTACGTTCTAACTAGATTGTAATCGAAGCAGCTACTGCCTACATCTGTCGATCCACCCTTACACATGTCCATTGTTTATTAACGCGCGTTTCATCTGAACAGTGCTAGAAGGTTTTCCTAAACTGAGCGACATGGTGTACTGGTTAAGTACCGGGTATAGTATCGGACGGAGCGAGGATCAAATCCCCTTGCGACGATCCATTCTCTAAACTGGATGAGGTAAATAATGTGATAGATGCTCTGAAAAGAACACATTGGATTTCCTTCTCCATTCTTATTCAGTCAGAGGTTCGAGTCCATCTCCATTGACTTCGGCGTCCACAGGACATTCAGCTCTAATACACCTGGTGATAAAAACTCAGTATAAATTTGAAAACTTAATAAACCACGGAATAATTTAGATAGAGGGGTAAAAATTAACACACGTGCTTGGAATAACATGGGGTTTTATTAGAACCACCCTATATTGCTAGACGCGTGAAAGGTCTCTTGCGCACTCCACTTGGTGATGTTTGTGATGTCCTTAGGTTAGTTACGTTTAAGAAGTTCTAAGTTCTTGGGGACTGATGACCTTAGAAGTTAAGTCCCATAGTGCTCAGAGTCATTTGAACCATTTGGACTTGGTAATGATCGTGTGCTCAGCCACCACTTTCGTCATACTTGGCCTCCCAGGTCCCCAGACCTCAGTCCGTGCGATTATTGGCTTTGGAGTTACCTGAAGTCGCAAATGTATCGTGATCGATCGACATCTCTAGGGATGCTGAAAGACAACGTCCGATGCCAATGCCTCACCATAACTCCCGTCATACTTTACAGTGCTGTTCACAACATTATTCCTCGACTACAGCTATTGTTGAGGAATGATGGTGGGCATATTGAGCATTTCCTGTAAAGAACATCATCTTTGTTTTGTCTTACTTTCTTATGCTAATTATTGCTCTTCTGATCAGATGAAGCGCCCACTGTCGGACATTTATTGAACATTTGTATTTTTTTGGTGCTAATGAAACCCCATGTCGTTCCAAGCATGTGTGTCAATTCTTACCTCAACTTCTATATTATTCCGTGATCTATTCAGTTTTCAAATTTATACTGGATTTTCGATCACCCGGTACACACAGTGACAACTGAAAATTTGTACAAGACCGGGACTCGACTGCTTTTCGGTTGCAGCTAACTTAACCATTAGGCCATTTGAACACGGTTCGAGGCATGTTCGAAATGTTCAAATGTGTGTGAAATCTTATGGGACTTAACTGCTAAGGTCATCTGTCCCTAAGCTTACACACTACTTAACCTACATTATGCTAAGGACAAACACACACACTCATGACCGAGGGAGGACTTGAACCTCCGCCGGGACCAGCCGCACGGTTCGAGGCATGACTCACACTTTGAGTGTCACTAATGTTTCCACTTACGATTGCCGATCACTACAGTCAGCGTTTCTCCCATCGTATGTGTGAAAATAACGTCACAGAGGCAATTGAGTGTGTAAAGTATGCTGCTACAGCAGGTATACATGGATTTTCAGTTGTCACTACCCACACGTTACGTAACTGTTTTAGTATATCATTTCATCTCAGTGTGTCTTCATTTTTAGCACCTCCATCGATCCATCCATTTCACCAGAATGCATAAAATCCATTTGATGTACATTTTTGGCGAGTGGGTAAGCCACCATTCACCTGTGGTATTATTCCGACTTTCCTAATGCGAAAAACTTTGGTAGCAGTCATCGAAAATTGTAAGTGTAAACATAAAGGGACCATGAAATTACAAGTGAACCCAGGAAGCATAACAAAATGGCCGCACATTTAATGTGACTGCTCGCGAAAAATAAATAATCTGGGTTCGAGTTTCGGGGTGGCACATATTTCCAGTTGTCAATCTAGATTTATTGCAATTAACGTTCAGCGTTTCTGAAAGTAAGAGTTTGCAATGAAATCATTTCTTGTCATTTCATTGCTGGCCGGTGTGGCCGAGCGGTTCTAGGCGCTACAGATCGACGAACAGAGGGCATTGAGTCTTCCCCCTCCCCCCCTCCCCCCCCCCCCCTCCCTCCCTTCGTGACATTAACCCTGTGGACACGGGTAGCGCTTTAGAGCGGAACAATCACTCCTCGGTTAGTTGTGGACAATGAATAAGCAGTTATATTATCCCAAATGTTTCCAGTTTCAAGCCCTGCCATCCACCCACCGCCAGTTCCGAAAGTAACTGTTGCACACAGTCCCTCCATTGACACGCAACTACGACACGCTATCCTGCTTCAGTTCAATATTAATTTTTCTTTAACGAACTGATACCTTTCTCAAGTGCAGAAGCGACGCATGAGGCAGCAACATAAATGCCCAGAAAAATTATGAGTCACTCTGCTGTATATCGATTGCAGCATCACTGCACCTAAAGCGTAAGACCAAACGTACAGCTATCTCCTAACAAAATGTCCTAATCGTGTCCGACGTCGTTTGCTAATTTCGTTCGTTTTCATAACACCGATCGTCATATGTCTTCTGGAAGTGGCAGGGTCAGTGCAAGCTATCAAACTGTAGGGAAGAAGGAATATTAGGTTACAATGAATTACATACACTGAGATCAAATGACTGCCTGTACAGCCAACGGCCGAGGTGGCTACTCCTGTTCCTGTCAGATCATCGAAGTTAAGCTCTATTATCCGTGAAAGCTGCGCGCTGTTGTCAATCTTCCCTTTGTCTTTACGCAGAGGGGCAGGAGGGATGGTGGCGTTAAATCTCACACCACCAGTCTTAACGCCAACGTCCTGCATGAATTTCCAAACCTCTTTGGAATGCCTCATGGAGTGACTACATGCGAAATTGTTGATGGTGATCCGTCCGTCGGATAGGGACATTAAGCTAGACGACCCCCTTGGTGCCTTTCGAGAAGAGCAGGCTATGTGCCGACACCACATTTCACATCTCCTTCCTGTCATAATCTCCAACGACACTTCAGTACACATACAAAATTACAGTTAGCTACAGTTAACTGGTACACTTACACATGCAGCTTTCATACTTCGCGAATGAAGGTGCCTGCGGCCACGGAGGACAGGAAAAACCTATCCGCCGTTCAAGATCTCCCAGCTGTTTATGCCATACGTTTTTACTTTGATAATGCTTGTATGCGTTTAAATCAGTGAAGATGAACTGTCAAAATCAAATGGCTCTGAGCACTGTGGGACTCACCTCCTGAGGTCATCAATCCCCTAGAGCTTAGAACTACTTTAACCAAACTAACCTAACACACACACACATGCCCGAGGCAGAATTCGAACCTACGACCGTAGCAGTATCACGGTGCCGGACTGAAGCGCCTAGAACCGCTCGGCCAAAGAGGCCGGCCAATCTATTATCAACATCAGCTTTAATAATGAATTTAGACGGCCGAAGGCATTTGACATATTCGATTTATACGTGAAGCAATTAAAATTGAAAAAAAAGATATTAATGGCATCCACTTCTCTATCACAAGCAGTGTGGTCTACGTCAAGCTGATCATCGACACGGTGTGTGACAAGATCGTACGCGACCATAAGATGGACTTAAATTTAAACATTCATACGGGCATTTCGGAACTGTAGCAATTGATCCTGCAGGACATGGATTGAGAACTGTAAGATTATTTGAGCTACCTGCTGAGAGAAAGCAACCAAATGCCGATTGGCAAGTAGTATGGCTATCGTTACACCATGCTTTCTTAGACACAGAGACACGTGCAACGTGGCACCTAACAGATAATGGTAAAAATGTCACCCGATCCAGACTCCATGCGATTCATATGACTGATTCACCATTGTGCCCGCAGTGCCAAACTGTGGACAACGATGAACACCGCCTCATATCCTGCGCCTTGGCAGAAGTGTGGCGTTTGGCGGCACCAATGATCGCGTTCTTCCTCCGAATGGGACAAAACAGCTTTGAACCATGGATTCTATTCTTCCTGGACGGGACTTACTACCCACGCACCAAAACGAATGCTGTAACGTGGCTTCGAGGCCAGACGGTGCTCTATTTGTTCAGAAATAGCCCAAAGAATGTAACTGATTTTTGGACCTTTTTAGAGGAACAGTTAAAGATCGTGAACAATCCGAAATACCGACAGTATATCTCTAACTTCGTATGGAGAGCGTTTCAAGAGCCCCCGCATAGCTGGAACGTCCATGGTAGGAAAAGTTAAATTATCGATGCGAAGAAAGCACGAACCGAAGACAAGAATCGGCGGATACATTGTATTTACGAGAAAACATTGGCGGATGACAGAACAGCGGGGGGGGGGGGGGGGGGATAGGAAATACGATAATACGATTGTCCAAAGTGATATTTTTTTATGTAATGCAAGAATACTGTTAATTTTACTGGCTTCATGCAATACTGTAATATTATTGTGGTATGAAAAGGTAGTGGTTGTTACCGAAATTTAACTTCACTTAAATGTTAAATGTGAACCAGGATTTGCTCTAATTTGGGAATGATATTCATTGGAATTTGAAGAATAGTTACAGAAGTATTTCTTTAAAAAAATCTATCAAAAGAATAGGGCAGCGGCAGAGGTAACTGTCTGGCAAGCGGATAACCCGGGAATGAATCTCGAGGAAACCTAGCGGATGCTATTCTTCTCGTTTGTATTTTTGCTTATCTCAATTGATAGGGGCAGGAGGGTTAATAACGTAAGTAAATCAATAAGGAATGACTAAAATGTTGGCAAATAAATTTATCAAACCTCTTGGGATAGTAAACAAGTAAAATATTACTCCAGTTCACTTTACAATGGCTCTTCCAGTAACTGTTACGTGTGCTCACTTTCCTTCAAACAACTATATGGAGATTCTTGTCATATAAACATTCGAAACAAATAAACACTCAGCACAAAGAACATCTAATGAATGCAATCCTTCGACAGCTGCACTGTTCCTTCCGAAGATTGGGTGGAAAACACACTTGGTTTACATTTAAAAACATGTCTTTTTCGGGAATTAATTTTGATGCGTACCACGCATACGATATCATTGCCTGAAAAAGCGGTGCTGAAAGTTGATTATGAATGATGCTGTGAGCAGTTATTGCATCCGGGTGTGCAATTACCGCTGGGTTTCCAGAAGCACACTGCAATTCTGAAGCCTCGAAATGAAGTTTCAACCTGGAGATAGAAATAAACATCACACGGCTGGCACACAGGTCTGCAGTATGGCGGTATTACTTTTACCGTGCACGTCGGTTGACCCTCGTCATCTATAAACGTGGTGTCATACAGTAGCATATTAGCTTGTCCACCCCAGGAATCCAATATTAGCCAAAAATTGTTACCAGCAACGTATGGTTTTAAAACACTCTCAAGAAATGTTCTCTAAATCGCATTTGTCAATTTCCCGGAAACGGAGCAATTAATGTAAACATTTTTCAACGAGTCGGTTAAGCGACTCACCTCTTCTATAACCCGAGGATCAAATGTAACATTCGTCTTGAAGCAAAGCAAGCGCTGTATCATGTATAAGATACAGAGGCGAGCGAGTGCACGGGACTTACCCTAGTTCACTGCTAGTAGCGTCACGTCATCATAACGCGCCTGCATATAGTATTGCACCACATTTAACATAAAAGTAAAAATTAAGATTTGTGTGTAAAACTTTGTTAAAGTATAGTTCTATGTAATAATGTTTCAGGTAACAAATCTTAATGTTATAAAATTAGTAGTTTACGTAAAATTCACGTTTTGAAAGAAAAATAGGAGGCGCTAAATAATGACGCTAGGAAGCCAAAATTTGGTGAGAAGGTGCAGTAAGAAGTCATTAATGAGTGGTGCTGGTTTCCAAAACCATAAAACTAAAATTGACTCCAGAATCCGCGTTTTTCGGAAAAATCAGAGGCGCGAAATAATAGAGCTACAATATTGAAAATTGGTAGGATGCTTCAGTTCACCCTAATAATAATAATGGAAATACCACAATCAGTTACCTCTTCTAGTTTTTTAGTAATTTAGTAAAAACTACTTTTGTGAGTAAAATGTACATAAGCATTATAGATTAAGTACTTAAAATTTTAATGATAAAACAAATTCTTTAAGACCAATGATCAGATAGGACAATTAACAAAGCTACACCAAGTTTTAGTCTTGTAGCATAATTAACAGCTGATACAAGTCTTGATAAAGCTATGGTTCAGAGGTAACAATCTACCGTTAGTTCCATTGTAAAAATTCTAGAGAGTAAAGTTTTAATTTTAGCGGGCTGAGATTTTCTACGTGCTTCTGTACTGCTCAGATGTATGTATACAAAAATTGAGAAGTTTGTAAAGCTATTATTAAATGTGATATTTAAGATTATGTGCCTGAGATAGCGATCATTTGGAGGCTGCAGGCATCTGCATAGGAACGGAAAGAACAGATGCTCTCTTGGCGGTACGCGCCGGAGCTATATAAAAAGAGCGGCAGAGGCAGTAGTAAGCTCACTCCGCATTAGACCAACGCCTAGTCCACGCGAGCTTAACGTCCGATCGCGCCTCGCCTCGGGTGACATCATAGCGGGCTGTGACATGCGCGTACTTAGCAATGTAAACGGACATTGAAAATCGCGAGGACTGTACACCGTCCTGGATCGTTTAGACTTCGGTAACAAACTGTTATTGTGCCGTCCGTGTGAAGTATAATTCCGCGTGGCAAGTGGTGACTAACTCCACTTTTAAGGCGAGCATTAATTTTTTTTTTTTAACATTATTGCGAACTATTAATAGAGCACCGTTAGTTAGAGTAATGAACTATTCGGGAGGAACTTGCTGTAGAAGTCGCCTCTGAACTATTAAACGATTGGCTGAATTAACAATATTTAATGTCTTTAGCATTTTCAGAAGTTTCGAGTAATTTGTGTGAGCCTTTAAGATAATAAAATCTTGTTTGGAACTTTAAATTTTATTGAAGCAGCCCTAATCCCGTCAAGAACTATGGATATTTTTCGTTTAGCTGGGCTGTACAGGAATGTGGCCGTGCAGACTGGGAACTAAGGTCAGTAAGTTTCCCTTCGCTTTCTGACTGGCCACCAAATTAGTTGCCAGGCTCGCGTGATTTAAGGTGGCAATGTTCAACTTTCATTCAACATTAAACAACGACTTCTTCGCCGTCCCACATATGTTGCATCGGCAATAGTCTGTTACGTGAAATGAACATTCAAACAACTCATTCGACAACTTCTTCGCCGCCCCACATATGGTGCTTATCGGCCGGGAAAACTGAATTAAAAGCAAATAAAAGTGCTCGATGTGTGAAAGCGATTGGTATAAATTAACGAACTCGGTAGGCAATAACAGGACACTGAATTGAACTAGTGTGGGAACAGTGTTACCAGTAAAGGCGGGTGTAGTGTATAAACAATAAGTGTCTACCGCTGTACGTTGGTTAGTGACGATGGTGAGGAAGGCGACGATGCTGGATCGCGGCTGCCGACGGCGCTGAGACTAAAGGAAGACGGTGCGTCATCGCGGAGCTGCGCTGATCTGCGAGACAGCTGCCGGCTGCGCCGAGCGGTCAACGGTGCCTTGCTGCCCCCCCCCCCCCCCCCTGGAGCTATTGCAGTAGGCGATTCCTGTGGCGGTACTCGACGCTACAGCTGGTGCTGCTGCCTTCAATACGTCGCGACGCGTCGCATCACGATTGCTGGTACACCGCGACGACATCATTCGTCGAAATCAAGCATTTAAGTTAAGTCAAAGACTTTTAAAATATTTATTAACTGCTGCTAACAAACTAAAAGATATGGAAAGTAGTGTACATTTCAGAAGGGAACCGGTCTCTGACCAAGAATCCTCAGGATCAGGAATTGAGTTTAATGAGGATGGTTCCATTAATCCCTCAAATATTGAACTAGAACGTAATTTGTCACCAGTAAATTATGACTTTAATTTAAATGAGAGTGCAGGGATGCAATCAATAAGTGAAATAGAAGTCAAAAGGGAGCCAGTAGAGTTGCTAACTTTGTCAGGTAGTGAAACTGAGCTCAATATATCTCCAGCTCAGTCAAGTCAAGAGATACAAAGTATCAAGGTAGAAGCTCCGGATTGGATGCAAATACTGTTTGCCAAACTCGAATCAAACCAAAATAAAATTGAGGCTAAAATTGAGGATAGTAATAAAGAACTAAAAGAAGAACTGCAATCAAAATGGAATAGTTTGAATTATAAGATAGATGCTATTCATCATGACATTCAAGTAAAAGTAGGGCAACAGTTAACTAAAATGCATAGTACTTTCAAATGTGAAATAGATCAAATTCAAAAAAATTATCAAGAGGCAGATGAACTTTTGGAAGAGAGGTTGTCCGAAAGTTTGAGCAACGAGTCCAAACTTTGCTCTGACAAAGTTAAAGAGGTACAAATTAAAGTAGATACTTTCCAGAAAAACATTGAGAAAGTAAAAGAAACCTGTACCGAAATTCGTGGTGCAGTGGAACAAAGATGTTCTGCCAGGATAGAAGCAGTAGAGTCACAAGTAGAGGAATTAAATACTAACATTGCTAACCTAGAAAATAGAGTAACCTCTGTTAATTCTAGTCATTCTACTGTACAGCAAGTGACTTCAGTTGACGCCGCTTTTATAGGGTGTCGACAGTTTTTGCGCTTTGATCCTGATAAGTACATTCACCCTCTTGAATTTTGGAATGACTTTGAGGATGTTCTCCCCAACACTTGGTCAGAAAGAGAAAAAATTTCATTTATAAGAAGTCATTTGTCAGGTGATGCTTTGCGATGGTCAGCGGATGTAATGATCAAATGTAAAACTTTATCTGAATTTAAGTCTGCATTTCTCAACGAATACTGGTCACATAACAAACAAAATGATGTGTTAAGGGAATTCTGGAGTGGTAAGAAGTTTTTCCCAGGGCGTGAATCAGTAAAGGATTTCGCTAGGAAGTGGGTTTCAAGACTGTCACATTTGACAGAAAAGATGAAGCCAGATATGATCATTATGGGTTTAGAAGGTAAGCTGCCGTGGTACTGGCAGAAGAGGATCATTTCCGCCCCTAGAGATAATATAGACAAATTTATTGAATATCTGGAAAGAGTGGAAAGAGTAGCTGCTGCTGAGGAGCAGGTGCAGCAGAATAACAAATCTTCTAACAATCACGTACAAAATAATGGAAACGTGAACGTTAGAAATATGGAAGTTAGGCACACCAAAACAAACTATCGAAACCAAAGCCGTGGCAGAGGAAGAGGGGGTAGATACTCACCACGCTTTCGTAACAACTACTATGACGAAAGTGGAGAAGTAAATACTATGCCATTAAGACAAGAAGGGAGTCATGATGCTACTATATCTAGTGGTGTCACAGATGAACACAACAGGCCGCGTGTGGGAAACTAAATCCCGTCTATGAGGAAACTGGCGCTCACCAGGCGGTAACAGTAACACAGCCAGTAACGGAAACACAGACAATCAGCCAACATACACAGACAGACAACATGGATGACGAAATAAATACAGGTAATACCAGTGATGTGTTAAGCCACTCTCACAAAATAGTGGATAGTATTTTGGATACACTAGAAAAATGGATCAAGGAAGAACAGGAAATCAAGGTAGATAATGGGGAAGAAATAGATAATGGGTTTGAGTCTGATGGGAATAATGATGAAGTAAAAGCTTACATCTTCGATGAAAATGGCAATCTAAAAGCTGAAGTAGAAGTAGCAGAAGTAGAATCAGTACTGCAAAACTTTAGAGAGGAGGAAATGATGAATGAAGGGGGTAGAAATAGTAACGAGGTGAAAGAATCTAGTAGCTGTGTAAACGTGCCACAAATGGTTGACGGTGACGACATTCTTATGAACAGCAATATTGCGCAGGGACGCAGTTGCTCAGAGGTAGAGGATAGTTTGGCTGATGTGCAGCAAACAAAAGTAGAAAAAGTCGTCAGATGCTTCGATTTAAAGTTAGTGGACAGATTAGAGAAAGCAGCTAAGATTATAGAGCATGATGAGCCCCAGGATGTAAATGTAAATGTAATTGCAACTGATCAGAATTACTTTAGCTGGAAGAACATAGAACGAGATTTATTAGACGAGGTGTGTGAGCAACCTGTTCAATGTAAAATAACTCACCCTGTTATCAAAGTAAACATATCAGGAGTCACTGTGCGTTGTCTGCTTGACAGTGGCAGTGAAGCAAGTGCTTTATCACAAACATTTTTTGACACCATACCCAATAAAGAGAAGTTAACAGTTATGAAAGTAAGTGGCTTAAAGATTATAGGTGCTACTGGAAAAGTCTCTAGACCAGTTCAACACGAAGCTTTGATACCCATTGGTATAAATGACGTAGTAATAGATCATCCTTGTTTGATT
The DNA here is from genome assembly GCF_023897955.1 of Schistocerca gregaria. Classification (NCBI taxonomy): domain Eukaryota; kingdom Metazoa; phylum Arthropoda; class Insecta; order Orthoptera; family Acrididae; genus Schistocerca; species Schistocerca gregaria. The sequence goes on from NC_064931.1 coordinate 849,308,793, forward strand.
GTGCTAGGCTTAAGTGTTGATATGTTGATTGGTACTGATTTCTTATCAAAGTACCAGGGAAAGATCAATTTTGATCAGAACAACTTAATTTTAACTTTACCTGACTCTAAAGTGATAAGAGAGTCTTTTATAGGAAGTCATATAGGCGGTAGTAATGAAACTTGGGAACTGCCTATTAGAGTAATAAAGAATAAAGGATACTTGCAGGAAAATTTGGTTTTCAGTGAGAATGAGGAAAGTGCTAAGGTTGAAGAGAGACACATCCTAAAGGAAATAGAGGAAAAGGTACAATCAACAAAGCAAATTGCTGACGAACAAAGATCAGAGTTAAAGAGTGTGTTAACTAAGCATAGTAATGTATTCTCAAACGCACCTGGTGAAGTTAAAGGTTATGAATGCCATTTGAATATCAAGCCTGGGAAGGTATTTTTTAAGAAGCCTTATCCAATACATGTTGCAAGGAAACAAGCAGTGCGAAATGAAATTAAACGTATGTTGGCATGGGGTGTCATAGAGCAAGCAATTAGTGAATACAATAGTCCTCTTGTTGTAGTGCCTAAGCGTGATGGAAGTGTTAGATTAGTATTGGATGCACGCTGGTTAAATGAAATTGTCATCAGAGAAAGTGATCGTCCTCAAAATATGGATGAGTTAATTCAAAAGTTCCGAGGGGTTAAGTACTTTACTTCCATGGACATAACATGTGGTTACTGGAATTTGCCGCTGGCTAAGGAATCACGTAAGTATACAGCATTTTTGTATGAAGGAGTATGCTACCAGTATAAAGTAGTTCCGTTCGGATTGAATATTTCAGTGTGTGCCTTTGTAAGAGTTATGGCTCATGTATTAGGACAGGAATTATTAGATCAAGTAACCATTTACGTAGACGATATTCTGTTGGCAACTCCCACATGGGAAGAACATATCAGTCTGTTGGACAGGGTACTAGAAGCTCTTGAAAATGGAGGTATGAAATTAAAGTTAGAAAAGACTGAATGTGTAAAGGACAGAATAAAATTCCTGGGCCATGAAATTAGCAGAGAGGGTATATTACCTGATCCATCCAAATTATCATGTATTGAAAAGTTTGAAGCGCCCCGAAATAAAAAGCAACTCAGGTCAATGTTCGGTTTGTTTGGATTCTACCGACGTTTTGTTAAAGATCATTTATTTAATGATCCATGTTTACTCAACCTGCTAAAAAAGAATACCCCATGGGTTTGGACTCCAGAATGCCACCAAATTAGTTGCCAGGCTCGCGTGATTTAAGGTGGCAATGTTCAACTTTCATTCAACATTAAACAACGACTTCTTCGCCGTCCCACATATGTTGCATCGGCAATAGTCTGTTACGTGAAATGAACATTCAAACAACTCATTCGACAACTTCTTCGCCGCCCCACAGTCTCCCTTAAACACAGGAAAACCTTAGGCAACACTTTTCCAGAAACTGTGATGGTATGTTGCGCCGTGCATGAATTTTTTTTTTTTTTCCTACCAGCTGCGACAAGTCTTCATTTTTTCTCCTTGATGCGATAACGTGCGTCGAATGTTCACCCGATATTCTCGTGCTGTTTGATCACGTAATTACGATTAAAACCGGTAGTAGGTGATGTCCAAGATAATGATGCAGCAAACGTAAAATCTGTAAGTAGGCTGTTTAGGTTTTTTTATTGGTAACACCGCCGCCACGTAGCGCTCTGTATGAAAAACACTGGCTGTGCCGTGTGCAGTCTGTGGCTGGTTTGCATTGTTGTCTGCCATTGTAGCGTTGGGCAGCGGCAGCTGGATGCTAACAGCGCGTAGCGTTGCGCAGTTGGAGGTGAGCCGCCAGCAGTGGTGGACGTGGGGAGAGAGATGGCGGAGTTATGAAATTTGTAAGAATTGGTGTCATGAACTGCTATATATATTATGACTATAAAGGTAAATACATTGTTTGTTCTCTATTAAAATCTTTCATTTGCTAACTGTGCCTATCAGTAGTTAGTGACTTCTGTAGTTTGAATCTTTTAGTTAGCTGGCAGTAGTGGCACTCGCTGTATTGCAGTAGTTCGAGTAATGAAGATTTTTGTGAGGTAAGTGATTTGTGAAACATATAGGTTAATGTTAGTCAGGGCCATTCTCTTATAGGGATTATTGAAAGTCTGATTGCATTGCGCTAAAAACTATTGTGTGTCAGTTTAAGCACATTCGTGTATAGTTGTTCTAAGGGGACGTTTCAAATCCTTGTTGGTTGTATATTGAAGCGCTACACGTGCAGCCCACTCCTGGAGTACTCTCGTTGTTACATTCACGTTACGACAACGAGATTCGACAAATCGGTCGTACGTCCACTTATTTATTACGTGGTATGTGTTTTATCTTCTCAGTCCTTTAATGATATCATTTTCCCACAATTTTAGGTCTTTCTTCCTTTTCTGGGCTGTTGTTGCTTTACTCTTTTGCAGTGTTTCTAGGTTCCAATTTGGATTATTTCTTTCTACCGCTACCGCCTTTACCTTTACTTCAAGAGGTATAGCTCCGTAGTTCAATCGTTTAGTAACCGGTTCGTAATATTCATCGGGAACAGATGAAGCACAGATTGCCTGCGACGTGGACATTTCCAAAGTAGTATGACCATTTTGAGATTCATTAGCCGTGATATATTCCACTGAATCACCTTCTGCTTCGCCTTCCTGGTATAGTGCTTCAGTATCAACAAAAGTCATTTAGTTCGTTAGCTCCAAGAATCGCTCGATGATAGCCGCTCCTATCGATCTGGAACGCCAAGAAACAGAACTGACTGTGTCCGGTAATACACTTATAATACGTCCGTCTTGCAACACTTCCACAAACCAAAACACAGTGTCTGTAACTTCCCGCTTGTCATCGTCTGCCAGAGGGTCCCAAGTATATATTTCTGCGCTGGTCGAATAGTGTACATCCTCCATTATTCAGATTATGCAACTGAAAGATATCACACAACAAACAAAAACTAGTTAGCACGGGATAAACACAAAAGCTAATTACTACAAACTACGTACAGTACAAGTCATATGTTACTTACGAGAGATCACTGTGTTTTTTCAGAAAACATGTTTTATTCGGCTGTTTAACGAAGAAAAATCATTACATGCACCCTCGAGGTTCGCGGCAGCCTAATGGGGGAAAACAACTCTTTCCGATTGACGTGTATAAGGTTCGTTCTGGACATTCTTACTCTTCGAGGTTCACAGTTATGATATGACGAACAGACAACCGGGACAACATAACTCTCCCCGCGTGGTTTCTGTCCCGTGCCTTGCTGTAAACAAGCGTCGCGTGGTTGGCTATTTGTGGTCCCTCGTGAGGAATTCGCAGCACTCTTACTCGGAGGTGTTTTCATATGCTAAGGCTTTAAAGTTTAATTCTTCACTAATTCACGTCGTTTGGGAAATTAGTTTGCCTACCTTATTACTATTATTATTCAGCGTTGATTTGCGTACCTTATTAACCTTCCTATCCCTACGAATTCTGATACGACAAACTACAATTCAAAAAAATTAAAACCGTATAGCTTCGTCGAGATTCGATGCTGGAGTATTCGCTTCCCAGCCACTTACCTTGGCCGTTGCGCTATATATATTCGCTATCGTTCGTTGTAATTGAGCGTAGCGGACGTCGCATGACATCCGCTGAAGTTCCTTGTTGATCTCTTCCCTCAGTCTTTTTATTACAGGGACCAGCTACCGTGCCGGCGTTATGAGAGCGGTCGGCGAAAAGCGTTTACCATGAGGATACATAGGCGGCAGCTGTAAAAGTTTCTATCCTGGATTTCTGGAAAAGTATGCCACATGTGAGCCGAATCGATTGGCTTTGTATGTGGCCTTCCCCTCGTAAGCTGCGTATGGAGGATGAAAATACTTGAATGTATAATCTAAGTAGTATGGCTATCAACTACCTGGGTCATTTACCATTTAAATGACCTTGATAATTGTAAGTGGGGTAGAAACCCCATCGCTTCACTGTCTGTAAGGTTACAAGCCACTCCTCCTAATCAATAACATCATAATCATCACATGACATGTCATGCACCTTTCAGTGACATCATTATGGTCCTCCATTCCTTTCGTTTCCCCTCCACTCCACTCCACTCTTCTCCCCTTGCCGGCACCCTCGTAACCTCTCCTCCAGTCAGAGTGTAGTATTCTGTCTACCATTTAAATGAAACACACAATCTCAGCCTAGCAATTTAGTGATCATAAAAATGAACAACCAATCACATTGTAGTCTCTGAGCAGCCACCTTGACTGTGCTCAAAAGTATAGACGCAATCTGGATTTTGCACGATATTAAACTGTATTTACGGAAAAAGTTACATACAGAGTGTAGCTTGTAATATTGTAGTATTTGATCCAGAATACATCATCAACAACACACACACACACACACACACACACACACACACACACAAACAAACAAACAAAAACATATACACACTTAACAAAACGAAACTTTTGCCATAATTGTGTGAAATGGCACCATGTTCAGAAAATAAAGAAAAATATTGCCAACTCTGATTTCATACTGCACTACAAAATGGCTTATCTCAAATACCATTCTGTCTCATCAGAAAATTTCTTATCACACCTGTAAATTTTTTAGGGAGCTATATAGTATTCGCTTAGGAATATAATAACAGTGGAAAACATACTCTCCAGAAAGAGTTCAAAACCAACGTTCATTTATGCAATATAACAAACGAATTAGAAATACATAGATGCTCAAGATGAGTTTCACTTGAACCACTGTCCTACAAAACAGCATATGGCAGCACACGGAAACTTTCATGGTTCAGTTATTGTACCACACTTGGTGTAAGACACATTGGAACCTCAAACTAAAAAAATTGCATATACAGAGTGTTCTATGATACTTCTCAAATCTCACAATGTCTGAAAAATTACGTCATCTATAAAAAAATTTATGTTATGAGATAAAACGTCATTTTCCACACACACACACACACACACACACACACACACACACACACACACACACATACGTACATACACAATTAATGCTTAAAATGATTATGACCTCTCAAATTAAGGCCTTAGTGTTATTTTGACGCCTAAAGAGTTACAAATAACACACTAAACAGACCAAAGACATTTCTTGTTGGGCCTAAATGAGACGCTGTAACAAAAGTAATTTACACAACTGCACAACTTCAGAAAACACATGTTGGCTAAAATACAATTCAAAGCATGGAAGGTAACAAACAGATAGTGTGAATTACTACAGATCACTAGTAGATTGTAATTAATAACATTTTTAGGCCTACATTTGGTGTAAGGCTATAAATGAAGTATTTCCTTATGTAATATAATATTTTATGCTTGTCAAGTGTTACAGTAGTATTCAAACGTCTGAAAGATGTAAATTGTGTTGGCATTTCAATATGAAGCTATGTTATTAATGGTTCATACAACGAGCTATCATCACATGACGTTTTCCCAAGTTTTTCAGTAATCTTTCAGCAGAGAAAACCCATTGGTAAGGAGGTGGATGAGGGGAGGGGGGGGGGGGGGGGGAGAAAATTATGCATAACGCTCTACACAATAAGATCAAAACTGATGGTACTGATTGGATTGGCGAATACAGTTTTATTACAAATGATTCAGGCTGCTGAAGGTAATGTACAGGGTGACAATTATTAATCTATATGAAATAAAGTCATCGTAACTTTCGAACGGTTAGCGTTAGGACGTTCAAACTCAACAGTTAGCCGCGGAGCATGTTGGGAATTAGTGTGTGCATGCACATGCGCCTCGTTGTTGAAGCCCACTTTCATTTGGAGGAAATCGTCAACAAGCAAAATTAGCGCTTTTGGGGACAGAGAATCCGCATTTTGCGATCGAGAAGTCTCTTCACCCTCAACGGGTGACTGTATGGTGTGCAGTATCCAGTCACGGAATAATCGATGCGATATTCCTTGATGGCACGATGACTACCGAATGGTACGTGAAGGTTTTGGAAGAGGATTTCATATCCATTATCCAAAGTGAGCCTCATTTCGACTAGATGTGGTTCATGCAAGATGGAGCTCGATCCCATCGAAGCAGGAAAGTGTTTGTTGTCCTGGAGGAGATCTCTGGGTACCCCATTCTGGCTCTGGGGTATCCACAGGCCACTAGCATGAGCTTCGATTGGACGCCATTTTCTCCGGATCTGAACTCATGCGACTACTTTTTGTAGGGCTGTATTAAAGACAGGATGTACAGCAATAACACCAAAACCATTGTTGAGCCGAAAACAGCAATTCATGAGGTCATCGACGGCATCTATGTTCTGACACTTCAGCGGATAACGCGGAATTTCGCTATTCGTCTGTGCCACATCATCGCCAATGATGGCAGGAATACCGAACATGTCATAGCCTAAATCCGAGCAACTATAGTGACGTTTACAAGCTGAATAAGGTGTGTACATACCGTACTTTGTAACCCATTTACTTTTTTTCATATAGTCCAATAATTGTCACCCTGTACAATAAGAACTTTTCAGGAAGGCTGCCACAGTTACCAATAATATATGTGGTTCTCTAAAATAAGACAGGCATGAGAGGTCTGTATCTCGAAAGTAGACATTTTACCATTGAAATAAAGTTATTATATTATAATATGAAGGCGTACTGAAAATTAAAGCGTCCGAATTTTTGGTGTTCACGAGCGTCGTGTCGGATCATGTGGTGGAGGCAGCACAATATTTCGACGAGACAGCTGCTCGTGGCGCTTACTGGCGTGCCGCTATATATTGGCGAGTCATTGCAGCAGAACGTCAGTAAGCACCTGAAGACAACGAGCAGCTGTCTCGTCGAAATATTGTGCTACCTCCACAACATGATCCTACGCGACGCCCGTGAACCAATGAAGCAGTTCTACGTCGGGAAATCCTTAAACAGCACATTCTACATCTTCATTATTCATGTCTGCATATGTATTTCTCAACACAGTCACTCTGCCGACGAAACCATTTAACCGTTTCTCCTAATGAGAGGTGAGTTTATTGATACCGTAGAATGTTTGATTTCTTTGACGTTGCCACAACCCCATCTTTCCCTCACTGCTTCATAAATATCAAAATGAAGTCCTCGAAGTTGTTCTCTTAAGTTTTGGAAACAGATAAACATCGGATGGGGGCAAGTAGGAACTGCATGAAGGATGATCAATGACACTGAATCCAAGGTGTGAAATTATTGCAGATGTCACAGTGGCTGTGTGTGATCTGTCATACTGCATGAGACAGTGGAGCATGCGTGGCCAAACTCTCTGTTTTGTGAGCAATTACAGCAGCCTGTTTCCCACGCCCTCTCACAATCTGGAGCCCTCTAGTGGCCAAGGGTTGCAACTTAATTTACCAAAGAAGGAAATTTGACCTCCTAGTATACATGGCATGTAATATCTCAACCGATACTGAGTAAAGAATAGAAAATTTGGAGGCATCACTTTCCAGTGAGCCCTTGTAATTAAATATTTCAAATACAATAAAACACTCACACCCACTCACTCACACACACAACATACCAATGCGGATTAGTTGATATGTTGGCTACCATTACCCCGATTATGTTTACTGTTATCGTTAATGGATCATGACAATGTAGGTGCCATAACATTGCAGTGGGTGTCAACCGCTGAACGTCAAGTAGTACTCTAAGACCAGAGGCTGACAGAGCATGTTCCCTAATCTGACGAGAAGTTCCAAGTAGTTTAGAGTAGTTCCAATGCTGACAGTGTGTGTGTAGTGAGTGTCACCTGCTTGAATGTCAATAGTATTCTGTGACCAGAAGGTAACATTCTAATTCTGCAGTGAATGTCAGCTACTGGCAGGTTGTCAGCTACTGTGTGTATCTGCTACTGGTATGTCAGCTATGGCCTCAAACTGCATAAGGTGGTCGAGAAAGAGTAACAACTTGCCCTGAAACTATGACAACTTGCCACAAAACTGTAATAGCGTGCCCTAAAACTGTAGCAACTTATCCAAAAATGTAACAAGGTGCCCAACAACTGTAACAATTTTTCCCAAAACTGAAACAATATGCCACAAAACGGAAACATGTTGGCCCAAAATGGTAACATGTTCCTCCAGACTAAGCTAATTGGCCCTGAAACTTAACAACCTGCCCCAAAACTGCACCAACTTGTTCCAAATCTGTGACAGGTCAGCCCAAAATTATAGCAACTTCCCCAAAACGGTAACTGCCCCATAACTAAGCCTAGCTATGAAACTCTAGGAAGTTGCTCCAAAATCATAACAAGCTTCACTGAAACTGTAAAAAAGCTGCATCAAACATGTAACAGTTTAAACTGTAATAAGTCACCGTGAAACGGTAACAAGTTGCCCCAAATCTGTACACATGGACCTGAAACTGTCCAGATTGTAAACCAGTCAGCCAACCGGGGTGACCGAGCGGTTCTAGGCGCTACAGTCTGGAACCGCACGACCGCTACGGTCGCAGGTTCGAATCCTGCCTCGGGCATGGATGTGTGTGATGTGCTTAGGTTTGTTAGGTTTAAGTAGTTCTAAGTTCTAGGGGACTGATGACCACAGATGTTAAGTCCCAGAGTGCTCAGAGCTATTTGAACCATTTTGTAAACCAGTCAGGCTGATACAATAGCAGCATACTTAGCAGTTATACACAACCGCTCGCTCTTCGAAAGAGCCGCACCTGAAGGGACTAAGAGTAATGCACTGAATTACAGACCCAGATCACTAATGTCGATCTGAAGTAGGACTTAGTAAAATTTACTTTGTTGAGACATTATGAAGCATTTTGAAGAAAACGTTTTATTGACAAATTTTCAGCATGGATTCAGAAAACATCGTTCTTGTGAAACACAACTGGTTCTTTATTCTCAAAAAGTCATGAGTATTATCGATAGGGGATTTCAAATTGATGCCATATTTTCAAATTTCCAGAAGTCTTCCGAAGCCGTTCCTCAAAGGGTGTTCGAATTAAATTGCGTGCCTTCTACATCTACATTTACATTTATACTCCGCAAGCCACCCAACGGTGTGCTGCGGAGGGCACTTTCGTGCCACTGTCATTACCTCCCTTTTCTGTTCCAGTTGCGTATGGTTCGGGGGAAGAACGACTGCCGGAAAGCCTCCGTGCGCGCTCAGATCTCTCTAATTTTACATTCATGATCTCCTCGCGAGGTATAAGTAGGGGGAAGCCATATATTCGATACCTAATCCAGAAACGCACCCTCTCGAAACCTGGACAGCAAGCTACACCGCGATGCAGAATCTGCCACTTGAGTTTGCTAAACATCTCCGTAACGCTATCACGCTTACCAAATAACCCTGTGACGAAACGCGCCGCTCTTCTTTGGATCTTCTCTATCTCCTCCGTCAACCGGATCTGGTACGGATCCCACACTGATGAGCAATACTCAAGTATAGGTCGAACGAGTGTTTTGTAAGCCACCTCCTTTGTTGATGGACTACATTTTCAAAGGACTCTCCCAATGAATCTCAACCTGGTACCCGTCTTACCAACAATTAATTTTATATGATCAGTCCACTTCAAATCGTTCCGCACGCATACTCCCAGATATTTTACAGAAGTAACTGCTACTAGTGTTTGTTCCGCTATCATATAATCATACAATAATGGATCCTTCTTTCTAAGTATTCGCAATACATTATATTTGTCTATGTTAAGAGTCATTTGCCACTCCCTGCAAGTGCCTATTCGCTGCAGATCTTCCTACATTTCGCTACAATTTTCTAATGCTGCAACTTCTCTGTATACTACAGCATCATCCACCAATAGCCACATGGAACTTCCGACACTATCTACTACGACATTTATATATATTTTGAAAGGCAATGGTCCCATAACACTCCCCTGTGGCACTCCAGAGGTTACTTTAACGTCTGTAGGCGTCTCTCCATTGAGAACAACGTGCTGTGTTCTGTTTGCTAAAAACTCTTCAATCCAGCCACACAGCTGGTTCGATATTCCGTAGGCTCTTACTTTGTTTATCAGGCAACAGTGCGGAACTGTATCGAACGCCTTCCGGAGGTCAAGGAAAATAGCATCTACCTGGGAGCCTGTATCTAATATTTTCTGGGTCTCACAAGATCGCTCTTTCCGGAATCCATGTTGATTCCTACAGAGTAGATTCTGGGTTTCCAGAAACGACATGATACGCGAGCAAAAAACATGTTCTAAAATCTGCAACAGATCGAAGTCAGAGATATAGGTCTATAATTTTGCACATCTGCTCGACGACCCCTCTTGAAGACTTGGACTACCTGTGCTCTTTTCCAATCATTTGGAAGCTACCGTTCCTCTAGAGACTTGCGGTACATGGCTGTTAGCATTGGGCTAAGTTCTTTCGCGTACTCTGTGTAGAATCGAACTGGTATCCCATCACGTCCAGTGGACGTTCATCTGTTGAGTGATTCCAGTTGCTTTTCTGTTCCTTGGACACTCATTTCGATGTCAGTCTTTGGAGTACCGCCTCAGTTGTGTGACTGGATTCAAGATTTTCTGTCAGAAAGGTCACAGTTTGCAAAAACTGATGGAAAGTCATCGAGTAAAACAGAAGTAATATCTGCCATTCCCCAAGGAAATGTTACAGGTCCTCTGCTGTTCCTGATCTACATAAACGACGTAGGACACAATCGTTGCAGCATTCTTCGATTGTTTGCTGATGATGCAGTCATTTACCGTCTTTTAAAGACATCAGATGATCAAAATCAATAGCAAAATGTCTTAGACAAGATATCTCTATGGTGCAAAAAGTGGCAATTCACTCTCAAAAAATAATGAAATATGTGAAGTCATCTAGATGATATGTTGTTGTTGTTGTCTTCAGTCCTGAGACTGGTTTGATGCAGCTCTCCATGCTACTCTATCCTGTGCAAGCTGCTTCATCTCCCAGTACCTATTGCAACCTACATCCTTCTGAATCTGCTTAGTGTACTCATCTCTCGGTCTCCCTCTACGATTTTTACCCTCCACGCTGCCCTCCAATGCTAAATTTGTGATCCCTTGATGCCTCAAAACATGTCCTACCAACCGATCCCTTCTTCTAGTCAAGTTGTGCCACAAACTTCTCTTCTCCCCAATCCTATTCAATACCTCCTCATTAGTTACGTGATCTATCCACCTTATCTTCAGTATTCTTCTGTAGCACCACATTTCGAAAGCTTCTATTCTCTTCTTGTCCAAACTAGTAATCGTCCATGTTTCACTTCCATACATGGCTACACTCCAAACAAATACTTTCAGAAACGACTTCCTGATACATAAATCTATATTCGATGTTAACAAATTTCTCTTCTTCAGAAACGCTTTCCTTGCCATTGCCAGTCTACATTTTATATCCTCTCTACTTCGACCATCATCAGTTATTTTACTTCCTAAATAGCAAAACTCCTTTACTACTTTAAGTGTCTCATTTCCTAATCTAATTCCCTCAGCATCACCCGATTTAATTTGACTACATTCCATTATCCTCGTTTTGCTTTTGTTAATGTTCATCTTATATCCTCCTTTCAAGACACTGTCCATTCCGTTCAACTGCTCTTCCAAGTCCTTTGCCGTCTCTGACAGAATTACAATGTCATCGGCGAACCTCAAAGTTTTTACTTCGTCTCCATGAATTTTAATACCTACTCCAAATTTTTCTTTTGTTTCCTTTACTGCTTGCTCAATATACAGATTGAATAACATCGGGGAGAGGCTACAACCCTGTCTCACTCCTTTCCCAACCACTGCTTCCCTTTCATGCCCCTCGACTCTTATTACTGCCATCTGGTTTCTGTACAAATTATAAATAGCCTTTCGCTCCCTGTATTTTACCCCTGCCACCTTTAGAATTTGAAAAAGAGTATTCCAGTCAACATTGTCAAAAGCTTTCTCTAAGTCTACAAATGCTAGAAACGTAGGTTTGCCTTTTCTTAATCTTTCTTCTAAGATAAGTCGTAAGGTCAGTATTGCCTCACGTGTTCCAACATTTCGACGGAATCCAAACTGATCCTCCCCGAGGTCTGCATCTACCAGTTTTTCCATTCGTCTGTAAAGAATTCGCGTTAGTATTTTGCAGCCGTGGCTTATTAAACTGATAGTTCGGTAATTTTCACATCTGTCAGCACCTGCTTTCTTTGGGATTGGAATTATTATATTCTTCTTGAAGTCTGAGGGTATTTCGCCTGTCTCATACATCTTGCTCACCAGCTGGTAGAGTTTTGTCATGACTGGCTCTCCCAAGGCCGTCAGTAGTTCTAATGGAATGTTGTTTACTCCGGGGGCCTTGTTTCGACTCAGGTCTTTCAGTGCTCTGTCAAACTCTTCACGCAGTATCGTATCTCCCATTTCGTCTTCATCTACATCCTCTTCTATTTCCATAACATTGTCCTCAAGTACATCGCCCTTGTATAAGCCTTCTATATACTCCTTCCACCTTTCTGCCTTCCCTTCTTTGCTTAGAACTGGGCTGCCATCTGAGCTCTTGATATTCATACACGTGGTTCTCTTCTCTCCAAAGGTCTCTCTAATTTTCCTGTAGGCAGTATCTATCTTACCCCTAGTGAGATAAGCTTCTACATCCTTACATTTGTCCTCTAGCCATCCCTGTTTAGCCATTTTGCACTTCCTGTCGATCTCATTATTGAGACGTTTGTATTCCTTTTTGCCTGCTTCATTTACTGCATTTTTATATTTTCTCCTTTCATCAATTAAATTCAATATTTCTTCTGTTACCCAAGGATTTCTAGCAGCCCTCGTCTTTTTACCTACTTTATCCTCTGCTGCCTTCACTACTACATCCCTCAGAGCTACCCATTCTTCTTCTACTGTATTTCTTTCCCCTATTCCTGTCAATTGTTCCCTTATGCTCTCTCTGAAACTCTGTACAACCTCTGGTTCTTTCAGTTTATCCAGGTCCCATCTCCTTAATTTCTCACATTTTTGCAGTTTCTTCAGTTTTAATCTACAGGTCATAACCAATAGATTGTGGTCAGAGTCCACATCTGCCCCTGGAAATGTCTTACAACTTAAAACCTGGTTCCTAAATCTCTGTCTTACCATTATATAATCTATCTGATACCTTTTAGTATCTCCAGGGTTCTTCCACGTATACAACCTTCTTTCATGATTCTTAAACCAAGTGTTAGCTATGATTAAGTTGTGCTCTGTGCAAAATTCTACTAGGCGGCTTCCTCTTTCATTTCTTAGCCCCAATCCATATTCACCTACTATGTTTCCTTCTCTCCCTTTTCCTACACTCGAATTCCAGTCACCCATTACTATTAAATTTTCGTCTCCCTTCACTATCTGAATAATTTCTTTTATTTCATCGTACATTTCTTCAATTTCTTCATCATCTGCAGAGCTAGTTGGCATATAAACTTGTACTACTGTAGTAGGTGTGGGCTTCGTATCTATCTTGGCCACAATAATGCGTTCACTATGCTGTTTGTAGTAGCTTACCCGCATTCCCCTTTTTGTATTCATTATTAAACCTACTCCTGCATTACCCCTATTTGATTTTGTGTTTATAACCCTGTAGTCACCTGACCAGAAGTCTTGTTCCTCCTGCCACCGAACTTCACTAATTCCCACTATATCTAACTTTAACCTATCCATTTCCCTTTTTAAATTTTCTAACCTACCTGCCCGATTAAGGGATCTGACATTCCACGCTCCGATCCGTAGAACGCCAGTTTTCTTTCTCCTGATAACGACATCCTCCTGAGTAGTCCCCGCCCGGAGATCCGAATGGGGGACTATTTTACCTCCGGAATATTTTACCCAAGAGGATGCCAATGATAACCAGGAGAAATCCGCTAAATTTTAGTCACACGATAAATCACACAAATCTAAAGACTGTAAGTTCAACCAAATACTTAGGAAGTAAAATTATAAATAACTTAAATTGGAATGATCACATAGATAATGTTGTAAGTAAAGAAAACCAAACACTGTGATGAAGTGAGAGAACATTTATAAAACGCAGTGGGTGTAATAAAGAGCCTGCCTACGCCATACTTGCCCGACATCATCTGAAGTATTGCTGTGTGGAGTGGGTTCTGCATCCGTTGGGACTGATAAAGGATACTGAAAAACTTTAAAGAAGGGCAACTCATTTCGTGTTATGGCGAAATAGAGGAGGGAGTGCCACTAACATGGTCAGTAAATAGGAGTGGCAATTATCAAAACAAATGTGGTCTTCGTCATGGCAGGACCTTCTCGCGACATTTTATCACCAACTTTCTCCTATTATTGTGAAAATATTCTGTAAACACCCACTTACATACGTAGAAATGCTCATCACGACAAAATAAGAGAAGTCAGAGCGCGCACAAAAATATTTAACTGCTCATTTATCCTGCACACCGTTCAAGATTGTAACAATACAGAAATAGCATGGAGGTGGTTCCATGAACTCTTTGCGAGACAATTAATTGTAAATTGAAGAGTAATCATGAAGATACAGATGTTGTAGATGTCATTCATTAAGACAATAACTAACCATAAATTAAATATTACAAATACACTATGAGGTCTTACATGTATGTCAGATAGCGTAGACGATTTGAAATACAGCAAAATAGGTGACGTATGATGCTGCAGTACACTGCGCTAACTACATAATTGGACGGGATTAACAAAGTGAATTGAATAGACACTGGAGAGGGATACAAAGACATCGTTGCATAGCAGAATAATAACCAAGCGCAGAAATAAAATTTTGTTGGAAGGGTCTCGGACAACGTTAAATGGAACACAGCTGCGGGCTAAACAACAGTGGTGCAGCCAGTGTCATCATTCATGAGTGCCGAAGAGCGAACAAACAGAGAGCTTATTGGTGCATACTGAGAGAAGACGACAAAACACTTCGTTCAGCACTTAAACAACAAAGGCCGCCTGACTTAACGCTCTTCCGTAATGGGGTTACATGTGGTGATTTCACCAAGGGATGCCATATGAACGATTTTCAGGTTGCAAACTTTACGTGAAGAAACGCTCTGAAGCTGTGACATTAAACACTAGGAAAGCCAAGAGCGCGGACAGGATCACAAAACAAGGGCACATTAAGTCATCCGTATGGGGAAAATCTGCCTCTACATCTACATCCATACTCAGCAAGCCACCTGACGGTGTGTGGCGGAGGGTACCTTCAGTACCTCTATCGGTTCTCCCTTCTATTCCAGTCTCGTATTGTTCTTGGAAAGAAGGATTGTCGGTATGCTTCTGTGTGGGCTCTAATCTCTCTGATTTTATCGTCATGGTCTCTTCGCGAGATATAAGTAGGAAGGAGCAATGTACTGCTTGACTCTTCGGTGAAGGTATGTTCTCGAAACTAACAAAAGCCCGTACCGGGCTACTGAGCGTCTCTCCTGCAGAGTCTTCCACTTGAGTTTATCTATCATCTTCGTAACGCTTTCGCGATTACTAAATAATCCTGTAACGAAGCGCGCTACTCTCCGTTGGATCTTCTCTATCTCTTCTATGAACCCTATCTGCTACGGATCCCACACTGTTGAGCAGTATTCCAGCAGTGGGCGAACAAGCTTACTGTAACCTACTTCCTTTGTTTTCGGATTGCATTTCCTTAGGATTCTTCCAATGAATCTCAGTCTGGCATCTGCTTTACCGACGATCAACTTTATGTGATCATTCCATTTTAAATCACTCCTAATGCATACTCCCATATAATTTATGGAATTAACAGCTTTCAGTTGCTGACCTGCTATTTTGTAGCTAAATGATAAGGGGTCTATCTCTTACTTCGGAAGACTTCTCTCCATTGACAATGACATGCTGCGTTCTGTTATCTAGGAACTCCTAAATCCAATCACACAATTGGTCTGATAGTCCATATGTTCTTACTTTGTTCATTGACTGACTGTGGGGAACAGTATCCAACGCCTTGCAGAAGTCAAGAATCACGGCATTCACCTGGGAACCCGTGTCTATGGCCCTCTGAGTCTCGTGGACGAATAGCGCGAGCTGGGTTTCACACGACCGTCTTTTTCGAAACCCATGCTGATCCCTACACAGTAGTTTTCTAGTCTCCAGAAAAGTCATTATACTCGAACATATTACGTGTTCCAAAATTCTACAACTGAGCGACGTTAGAGATATAGGTCTATAGTTCTGCACATCTTTTCGACGTCCCTTCTTGAAAACGGGGATGACCTGTGCCCTTTCCCAAACCTTTCGAACGCTACGCTCTTCTAGAGACCTACGGTACATCGCTGCAAGAAGGGGGGCAAGTTCCTTCGCGTACTCTGTGTAAAATCGAACCGGTATCCCATCAGGTCCAGCGGCCTTTCCTCTTTTGAGCGATTTGAATTGTTTCTCTATCCCTCTGTCGTCTACTTCGATATCTGCCATTTTGTCATCTGTGCGACAATCTAGAGAAGGAACTACAGTGCAGTCTTCCTCTGTGAAACAGCTTTAGAAAAAGACATTTAATATTTCGGCCTTTATTCTGTCATCCTCTGTCTCAGTACCATTTTGGTCACAGAGTGTTATCGACTACTATATAATCCCTGCTTTCCATTCACTCACTCCAGAGTTACGCCACTCAATCAGCTTCACTGATACCGGTGGAAGGTCAGCTCTACTAGTTGCAGAATGCTCTGGTGGCTACAAAGAAGCCTCTATAGCCGCTACCGCCTTGGAGTCCACCGCTGTTAGTCCGCAGCCGTCTGGTGGAGCAAACACCAACTTTGTGAGTTGCAATCCTGCCGGTCACAATAGTGACTGACTGAAGATGTGGTCTGGGGCGGTCTTCCGCGGATGAAGAACCGATTTGCCCACATGCGACGTGTTCACCTACGGAGCATGTTGCCCGTGCCACCATTTCTGGGCAGTATAGGCTGGCTGCATGTTGGGACCGTCTCTCAGGATGTCCTTCATGTCACTGCTCCGTCTTTCGCCTACACGCCATCCCTACAACCAACAACGCGGGCATGTAGATTTATGGGGCCAGGTCTAAGCAGAAGTTTACTCGTCACGAGCACTGAGGCTTTTGGAGCCATCCACAACCACGAGGCCTGTAGAAACGCGTTGACCGCCAGACCCTCCTATGATCAGGCTTCAACACAGATCTAAGGCAATGCCTAAGCCTACAAATTCCTCTCTGGCCACTGACTACCACCATGTGCCTTTTTGTTGTTAAATGAATGATGTATGACTAGCGGTCCGGTGCTCACCCTTCACTCAACCTCCGGATAACAACACGACCCCAGCCTGGGTCACTACACTGATGTCAACAGTGGGTCTGTGGCACTAAATTGTCAGCAGGAGACCTTGCATACTACAATCAGGTCAGAAAGTGGTTCTGACGCGCAGCAGAAAAGCCTACAGACCTACATGTTGGGCGTTGGAAGTTCTATCATTGACAGTCGCCGCCATCGAGGATCAATACCTGCACATTTGTAGCCATCAACATTGCCATTACATGGCGCAGTAAGTAAGCACATTTTTGTTGCCTTGTTTTCTTTGATTTTGAGTCCATGTCGAGTCTTAAGGGTCTGCATAGTACCTTGAAAGTCTCATTGTATAGGCCACAAGAACTTGCACACCTCTCACAGTTCTGGGGTAACTGTAAGGAACACTACTACAACCGACTATGTGCCAGTATTGTAATTTGTCAGTGCACAAATTAACATGTACTAAGGCAGTGCCAGTAACGTGTGGAACGTGTAGAAACGTTCCACGCTGCACGGCAGTGTCGTGAGTCTCACTCTGCTATGACAGTGGTTTTTCCTTATTCATAGCGTTTCAGTGTACTATGTTCCTACTAGTTCCGTATTATAAGTCGAAGTGGAAATTCCACTGCGATCAGAAACACGTGCAGGAACTCTGAAGTTGTAGAAGTTTTGGAACATCTGGTAACCGCTTTACTCCAGGATAAAACAGAACGGAGCAAGACTAGTAAAGAAATGCAGAGAGAACTAGAAGCATAATGTGCTGCAAGTGGACTTGCGCATTGCAGGGCGGGGATACGAAGACCGTGGTAAACGTATCTGTCCCAAATCACTGATCCTATGGCTACTAATTTCATGATACCTCTTTCTGGGAAATCTTCCAAGGATGTATTAGCCTTTCTGGATAGTGTGAAGGATGCAGCTCGGTTGAGGAATTGGTCCAATGTGACATATCTGTCTGTGGCTAAGTTACGGTTAACAGGCATCTCTAAAACGTATGTTACATACCATGAAACCTTGATAAAGCACAGACATTTGACCAACTGGCCAAAGGGCTTACTCAATTCTATCGAAAGCAAAATAGTGCCTGATTTATTATGGAAAAGCTCGCAGGATTAACACAAAAATACGAGTCGGTGGATGCATTCTCTGACAAAATTCGTAACTTAAACTTGCAGACTTATGAAATGACACACAGTGAAGAGGCGGACAGGATCCTGTTGCAGGGAGCAGAGTATTGGGCCTCAGACGTATCCGTAATGGGTATTTCATTAGATATGTCATGGTGGGTTACGATGGAAAATGCCAGTTATTGTCCTTAGTTGTCAGAGTTGCCACGTAGATGGAGGAGGTAGATATAGTGATTCACAAATGCAGTGAGCGTGGTGTCTATTCTTCTGATGTCAGATGCTACAGATGTGGACAAGCAGGTCACATGAAGAGGCAGTGACGTCAGCCACTGTGGTTTGAATGTGGTGGCTTTGGGCATACGATGCGTGACTGCAGAAGTAGATAGCAGGATAACCATAATAGGGAGAAAAGTGTGTTAAGAGCAAAAATCAGTGCCTTAATCATCGGAAGTTATTTCTAATGAAACAGTATTCTGAAAGGTCTTTTACAGAGGTGAATTGTTGCTTCATTGACATAGGAAGAAGTAGGGAACATTAATTCTTGGTAGGTACGGGTACACATGTTCCAGTTCTTGGTCGGTCTGGACCTCTTGGGTAGGAAGAGACTTCACTCTCCATGGCATAGTGGGTATCAATGAGTAAAATCATTTGGGACAACACTGCTCGCCTTAAGCATTGAATCTGAAAGTTTTAAGGAGCATATGGAGGTTTTACCACACATTAGTGAGGGGAACTGTGCAATTCTCAGACTCAATTTTCTGAATAAACGCCATGCTGTAATTAATATTTCATGGTGTACAATGAAACCTTGTGCAATTTTGCTTCCACTGAGGGACAGAGCTGCTAGTGAAACAATCTCACAAGATGCGGTTGTCATGAAGTCTACTAGATAAACTGCGTACATGTACAATGAAAGTTAATTCATGAGATAACTTTCCAGTTGGTCCAGGACGACTGACCTGGGTTATTGAAGGTACCAAGGGAATTGCTGTGCATGGTAGAACCGTTTGCATGCAATGAAGAGCTACATAAGTTGCATTTTATGGTGTACAGGAGTACAGCACGTGTTACAGATATGGATGGAGAACTTGTTGTTCCATGAGTTTGGACAATGTAGGGATGGGTGAGATTAGTCTGCCAAAGAACTTAATGGTTGCTAGTTTGAGTGTCATGGATGAAGGCAGTATTGATAGGTCGAGTGATGAATGCAGCCACAAGTACACTGTTAACAACTATGCACTGTGTGATGAAGTCATACACTTGCAAGGAAAAGATAGAGAAGACTTGGGAGCTTTATTGCTTGGATTCAGGAATTTGTTGAATTCAGTGGATATGTTACTAGTGGCACCTATGGCACAGCACAGGATACTAGAAACTACACAGCGTTCCAAAGCAGATACAACCTTTGACAGAGGAATGAATTGACCAACTGGCTGCTGGAGTCACTGAGGCTATTGATACCTCCTTTACTGCAAACCATGTCATAGTGCCCAACAAGTTATCAGATCGTACCAAGAAATACAGGTTCTGTTGCGACGCACTTCGTAAATGCGAAGACCATCACCAATGTATATCTCAACCTCAACATTATGAAGACACTTAACAATCTTGGTCAATGTAAATACTTCCCAATCATGGATCTGAAGTGTTGCTAGCATCAACTTCAAGTAGATGATGAAAGCTTCTCTCACACTATGCTGCCATTGTAAGTATAATAGAGTTCTGTTTGGACTGGAAATGCTTCAAAGACACTTGGGTGGAATGCTTCTCGAACTGAAACATACAAAATGCATGGTATATCTTGATCACATTACCGTAGTTGAAAAGGGTATCTAAGAAGAAGTGAAACAATTGGAATAAGTTTCTAAACAACTATAGATAGGACATCTAACTCTCAGTGCTGACAAGTGACAGTTCACTCAGAGGTGAAATACCTGGG
The DNA here is from genome assembly GCF_023897955.1 of Schistocerca gregaria. Taxonomy (NCBI): domain Eukaryota; kingdom Metazoa; phylum Arthropoda; class Insecta; order Orthoptera; family Acrididae; genus Schistocerca; species Schistocerca gregaria. The sequence goes on from NC_064931.1 coordinate 849,329,064, forward strand.
GCATGTAATTAGCCAAGAAGGAGTGAGAATTGATCCATAGCTCATATCAGTGGCTCATGGTTTGGTACCGCCACAGACTACAAAGCAGTTACACTTGCTTCTAGGGCTCTGGAATTATTATAGGAAAGTTGTGAGCGACCTTATGGAAATCACCTAACCAAGGAATTGTTTATTAAGAAGAAGAGTGAAATTTGAGCGGTTGACAGAGTGTCAAGTGGTATTCAAGAAATTGCAGTGTGTTTTGTTATTGAATCCTGTGTTAATATTTCCTAACATTGAACAAGATTTCATCCTGTGCTGTGAAGTGAGCAATATGGTAATCAGTTGTGCTTTGAGCAAAATTATATATAATAAGGAACATACAGTAGCTTATGCATCAAGACAGTTGAAGAAGACAGAACATAACTATTTGACAAAGGAAAGAGAAATTCCAGCTGTTATTTATGGTGTTACCTACTTTTGTTGTGAGTTTTGTGGGCAAACATCTAAGGTAGTTTCTAATCACACTTCCCTTAAGAGGCTATTGGGATTGAAAGACACTATCAGTAGATTAACATGGTGGGAATTGAAGCTAAATGAGCTTCATTATGATATGATGCATAAACATGGGAAGATGCGCCCTAATGCAGACATTGTAAGTAGGAAAGCTGGAGCTCTGCCAGCAATAGGCGGAAACTTACAGAGTGGTAGAAGGTAAAAGCAGCTGACATGGGCTTTGTGGCTTTTGGGCCACAACTACAGTTTGTGACATGATGATTTTCTGTGGGGAAATAAAAGTGCTGCCCATGTGTAGTGGTTCCAGCATCATTCAGAAGCGAAGCATTACAAGAGGCACATGATCATCAACTGGCAGGTCATGGAAGATGTCGAACAACAGATAGATGAGCAGCTAAAAGTTTCTGTGGAAAACCCAAAAGCACGATACTGAACAATACGTAACAGATCGTGTGTCATGTGCAATTACAGCACAAGTTAGTCACTGGAGTATGCCTTTACAAAGATTGCCTGAAGCGACAGTAACTATTGAAATGCTTCGTTTGGATATTCTTGGACCTTTTAATACGACGGCGGCTGGCAATAACTATATTCTAACGATAATAAATCATTTTTCGCAGTTCGTAGCAGTAATTGATTCCAGACTACAGAACAAGTACAGTCACAAACACAGTGGTTAATAATTGGATAATAACATTTGGCATTCCTGATACTTTAATTACAAATTGTGGTAGACATTTAATGTCAGGCCTTTTGGAGCAGTTTTATCACCCGAAAACTTAGCAATGGTCATTTCCAGCCATAATCAAGTGGTTGTAATGAAAGAGTTCACTGCATAATTTCTAAAATGTAAAATCATTATGTGAAGGTAGCATGATAACTGGGAGATGTATGTTCAGTACATCATCCCATCATGCAGTTCTCAAGTGCACACTAGTACAGGTCTTTCACCATATGGGGTAGTACAGAGTAGACAGGTGACATCTCCTTTCAAGGTTCTGAAACCTAAAATGACCTAAATTGGGGGCTAATGAGAAGTCAGAAAAAATTCGAGAAGCGGTTAAGATAAATCTTGTGGAAGGTCAGACGAGCAAATATGAAGGCACTGGCCATTGGGAAAAAGTGGAGCAATGTATGGGGAAACTGCCACAGTATAAAGTGGAGGTGGGTCTGTAGGTTTTGGTGACAAACTGGAATACACCAAAAGGAAAAATAAAAGAGCTCTTAAATGGATACCGAGTGTTCCATATGAAATGATAGAGGTGATATTGTCAGGAAATGTGAAGGTGCAGCTTCCAACGAACACACTAATTATTCACATAATCCCAGTCAAACGCTTCAGTGGAGTGGAACACGCTTTGCCACAGACTCCCAACATCACAGGTGGTGTGAAATGAAAACTCTCAGAAAGTACAGAAGCCAGTATTTAGAAAATATTTGAGTTTCGCATAAAATACTGTATATCTTAAAACCACATGTCTGGGTTTCTTTCGTTTGTTGTGTATATGTTGACTTAATAATTTTGAACCGTTGGTACTGTTTTGCTTTGGTGTTTTTTTTTTTTACACTATGTAGGTTAAGGGGTTCATATTGATATATGAGACTATAATTCTGAATTGTTACCAAACTGGTAAGCCGCAGGATATGACTAAGACTGAGTAAAAGATAGTGGAGTCCTACTATATGGAGAGGAATGTGACATAACTGGAACATCATTTCGCCTACCAGCCACAATTACAGGTGTGATAATGATCAAGATTGCACACGCTCAGCTGTTTTGGCCAGAGAGGCCATTAGAGATATTGAGAATCAAAAACCTAACATTTACAAATGATACCTAAAACTCAGATATGCTTCGGTCATTAGACTTATATAGTCACAGAAGGGGCAACTTCTGCAGAACGGATGTTACAACACGTCCAACAATTCTGCCAGGAACAGTGTAAGCAGGATATGAACATAAGCATTTCAGCTCCTCGTGCTGTAGCGATTCTTGTTGAAATTTGTGTAATTTACTTTGGTTACAAAAGAAGAATGGAAGAATACTCAGAAGTACCTGTGCATCAGATATCTGTTGCTTGCTTAAACAGTATGACAGCACATGCTACAGAGTAATTAAAGTCAAATTACTGGTCTAAACTCCAGGAAGTAAGGGTAAGGAACTATTCAGGAATTAGTGTCGTCCCTTAAAGCGAATATAATTTAACTTAAGATCAAAACCAAAGATATTAAATGAATGGATGAATTAACATATGTACACTACAGTAGTGAGTAAAGCGCAAAAACTGTGGGCGAATTTTATAAAGTATGAGGGAATGTTGCACAGCAGAGTAGTAATTTAGTACTGAAATAAAATTTTCTTCGAACCAGTTGGGTCGACGTTAAATGGAAACAGTATACAGTGATGGTGTAACCAGTGTCTGCTCTCAGGGTGCCAAAGTACAAAAAGATGGAGACCTTATTACCTCGTAATGGATGAGAGGGGGCACCAAAACACCTGATTCTGCACTTAGACAAAAGTTTGCAGTAGACATAACATTCTTTGTAAGAAGACTACATGTTTTAACTTCAACTAGGTATGTCATATGAACGCATTTCAGGATGCAAATTTGGCATTACGGAATGCTCTGAAGCTCTGGAGTTAAGTCAGCCAAGAGAGATGATAGCCTCAGAAAAAAGGGATATGTTCAGTCACTACCATCGGTTGACTCACTCTCAGAGTTAGGCCATTCTGTCAGCGTTACTGATGCCAAAGGAAGGTCAGCTTTCCTAGTTGCAGTACATTCTGATGACTACTGTGAAGAGTCTGCTGCCACTGCCACCTTGGAGTCCACTGCATGAGTCCGCAGACGTCTGGTTCAAGTGGTTCAAGTGGCTCTGAGCACTATGGGACTTAACATCTGTGGTCATCAGTCCCCTAGAACTTAGAACTACTTAAACCTAACTAACCTAAGGACATCACAAACATCCATGCCCGAGGCAGGATTCGAACCTGTGACCGTAGCGGTCACGCGGTTCCAGTCTGAAGCGCCTAGAATCGTACGGCCACGCTGGCCGGCAGACGTCTGGTTGTGGAGGAAACTTCAATCTGTTATCTGTTATCGACTGACAAGATGTGGGCTGGGCTGATCTCCTGTGGATGAAGAACCAACAGTTCAGCCTTGGAGCAGGGTGCCTGTGCTGCCACTCCTGCACAGTATAATTACTCGTTTACTGGTGGTATGCTGGGACCACCTCTCAGGATGTCCTTCGTATCGCTGCTGGGTCTTCATCTATACAGCCCGCTTCTCGTGGTCGAGCGGTAGCGTTCTCGCTTCCCACGCCCGGGTTCGATTCCCGGCGGGGTTAGGGATTTTCTCTGCCTCGTGATGGCTGGGTGTTGTGTGATGTCCTTAGGTTAGTTCGGTTTAGGTAGTTCTAAGTTCTAATGACCATAGATGTTAAGTCCCATAGTGCTCAGAGCCATTTTTTCTTCATCTCTACACCATCTCGACGACTGACAGGTGTCTGGGCCAAGTTCAAGTGTAGCTTCACTGATCGAAATCACTGGGCTCCAAGAGCCATCCACACCCACACAGGCTGTAGCGACGCACCAGACGCGAGACCCTACAGCGACGAGGCTTCAGCACTGATCTCAGTCAACGCCTGTGCCTGCAGATTTCTCATTCGTCGCTGATCTTCCACCCTGCAGCTTTATGTGGCGTGGGCTCAGTAAGGCCACTGCTACCCAGTGTTGGGGATAAGACCAAGTGAGTGTACAACTCTCGTTAATAAATGATTTTAATTGAATGATGTCTCATCAGCACCCTGGTGCTCTACAGGTTAACTAACCCTCACCCCTTCACTCAACCCCCTCACAAAAACCAGACTCCTGTTCGTGTCGCTATGAGATGAAATTTCTGGCTTGCCTGTGGCTCTCATGATGGACAGTGGCAAGCAACATACATAATCTGAGAGGTTGGCGGCCAAAGAGATTGCTGTAGCCTTAATGCACTGCACCACTCATTTCAGAGTGGTCAGAGCAACATACAGTCTAAGAAACACTTTTACCTAACAACATTAGGAATTTTAATGAGGATTAAAATTGCATACATAAATAAATCCCTGTTTGCAAGTGAAGTTCCTAGGGACCTGGAGTTGACCAATTTACAATGTGTGAATGAAGAATGAACAGTCATTGGAGCAGAACTGAAAGAATTTAGAATTTGGCTCAGTTTGCACAGGATGTGGCACTACAAAACTTCACTTAATATAGAAGAGGAAGACGCCATCAAATCACGAGCATTGTTAAAAATTGTCAGGTATATAATGTTGTGTCGTGGTTCTGCCTGGCATAGTTCATGGCTTTTGTGATGACTCAGCTTAAAGATCTGACAAGGAGGGTAGTAACTAGGTGTCATGTCGCAAGAACCATATTCACTATGCAAGAAACGGTATTCTGTAAGTTGAAATTGAGGAAGACACTGGACAGAGCACTTGAAACTAGAAGGTGAGACACCTTTGCATCACTGCCAGGGCAGTGAGGTTACTGATATGAATGCAGCATGATGTGATAGTTGCACCTTGGCTCTGTAGACAAAACTGCTGTTGTAGAAATGATAGTGGACATGACTGGTGTAAGTACTATCAAATTTTGGAATTCAGACTCAGCGCCAGCCGCTAGAGAATGGAAGCTCCACGCTAGTCATCTGACGTGGCTGTTAGCAGTTGCTGAGTCCAAATGCTGATGACATGGCACATTTCAGCCGTAGTTCCACTGCTGGGTAACTGTCATCTGCCACCGGTTACCTTCTTGGCGAACCGGGGCACGAGAACAGGCCATCTAGCTGCCGACCCTCCATTGCTTTGTGCCACTGTCGCTGTCCATTGTCCAATGGGCACACATACACCATCTTTCTCCAAGCTTGAGAAAATGGACTGCGTCTAGTGCATTCAGTTCCACTTGCACACGCAAATGGTAAAGCGAGAACGAAATAATCGTAATATCCCTTACATTTCATAAGTGGTTTAAGATATCGAAACGAGATTTCGATAGATGACAGCGCACTAAAGGGTGTGTATTTTACCATATGGTTGGAACACGAAACGAACATGTCTACCGCAATATATAGGTAACAATAGATTTTTTGAGTGCAATAATGTAATTTTTTTAAAAGGTCATTGTAGCTTATGAAACGAGAATTGCAGTAAGCTCTCCAGTAACATCGGTGAAGAAATTACTTGTTAATTTTTATAACGAGAAAGGTGTTTTTTCAAATAAACTACTGGCCTGTCTTGCCATCAGATAGTAATTTATTAATACACTTTGTTTCAGGATTTCATCGCAACAGCAGTTGCATTAGTATGTCAGTGAGATGAATCATTGTAAACTCTGCTGTGCATTAGGGAAAGAAGTAAATTTTATTGAGAAAAGTTCGGTATTGTTCAAAACTCGTCAAGGATGACACCTCTCTGAAAAAAAAGAGGTGTGAGGACTGGGAAAAATAAATCACCATATCTCATCGAATGTACTACATCCTGTACCTTCTAGCTGTTGCACTTCCTCTAAGGAGCGGTTTCCCATGTACGGGTGTTTTGCTATCCAAACGACGCATCAGACCTGAGGGTAGCAGCAACTGAGGCTACCAAATAACCTAGTTATAAAACTGCTAAAACCAAGCCTATTGCAGTTGAACAGTTTTATATGGTATTTTCCTTCTACAGACTGCGGATAAGGAGAGCAGTCAACAGAAATCGCCAACATTAACTTTAACAATGTCATTAAGTATTCTTCGTGCCGTACAGTCTATCTAATTTTTCAGCGCATTTTTGGTTGTGTGCGTTTTGAATGTATGTGTGTTGAATCGTGTATACTCTTTGTTGATACTCCTCTGTAATGATTAATCTCTTAACTAAATTTAATTGGATTTAACTAGATCAAGCCCCCAATGTAGCTCATAGTTAACTCACGTTGTAATTAACTGGTAACACATCTTGTGTTTTTTCAAAGTTCAGGCTGACAATAAATAAAAACAATTTAAGTCTGATAGTCACATCATGGAATGATTCTAATTGTTGATCAGCGTTGAAATAAACAGTGTCCCCACTAAACAGACTGCGTTAGAGCTTGATTTAGTATTAAAATGTGAAAAAGGCAAAGCCTATCGAACTAATAGCGGAATAAATCAGATTGTTGACCAGTTGGTGTACTTCTAAGACACCACTGAGCCACTTCACGAATTATATCCAAGTGTTGCAACCACCATCACGAAAATCTTTTATGTTCAAAAAATGTGTGGCTCGATTTCTGCCAGACCACATTAACTCCGTCCAAATAAGTGCAAATGAGCAAGGTGACCGCCATCTCTTCATAAGTTAGCACCTCCGTACTGCGCGTATTCCAAACATACAAGTCCCTTAACAACTCTGAGCGATCACCAGCCCGATTTACAACTTTTTATACCACAGTTTAGTCTTAAAACTTGATACATTATCAAAATTGCGCAAGAAGTGAATAAAATTACATATTACATCAGATTCAGTCTCTGCTCTCCGTGCTCCGAATAATTATTCCACACACGTATACTCTTATACAAAATGACCTGTTATTTTCAGTATTTCAATCAGAATACGCATATCTCTAATCGTACTTAAATCATGGGCAAAACGACGCAAAAACTCAATAATTAAAATAGACAATAAAATACATATTTATTATAATCTAAATGTCGTATATGATGTGTTAATACATTTGCCATCACGTACTGTCATGCTCATCATGTACTTGTTTTGGTTTATTAATTAAGCTAACATTAATTAAGTGTCCAACTAAATTGCCCCTCACTAGTTAATTACATATGCAATCAAATATGTATATAGCTCAATCGATGTGTATGAAACAGAATGGTTGCTCTCTTTCGTAGAAATAAAGTTACAATTGTTATTATATATTTACTGAAAATCAGTTACAGAAACGTTCATCGCTCTGTATCTAAGCATACACATCACTTTCGTAGTACGTGTGCTGAATCGCCTCCTTCTTCTCTCTTAATATTTACTGTAAGTACTGTGGTTTGCAATGCATGTGGACAAACATCCCAAATACTGAATAGTTCGATGTGAGCGTTGCCGGTCGGGTATGGCGTCATGAATGGATGGCGTGTGGAGACTGACAACTGGATGTGCTTCCAGGATCGCCTCAAGGGTCCAAATGCCCTCCCTCCTGCAAGCTGTCAGTACAGTGCCAGCCGGCTTGTGCACCACTGCTTATGTAAACCTAACGAAGCGGTGATGAAAGTCAGACACCTCCGCTGTCTCTACAGAATGTCGTATCACACGTTGCCATATTTCCCTTTCTGTATTTTGTAGTTACCTGAATCGAATGTGCTTTAAGCCCTGAAGCTTATCTCTTGTTGCGCCAATGTCGGTACTTTTTTTTTTTTTTTTTGTTCGTCTTTACATCTACTGATCTTTTTAACTTACCTGACTGGTACAAAGTTTGTCTGTTGAAAATTCCAGAACAATAATGTTCCTAGCATACGTCTTAGGTTAATAATGACTTACTGTTCGTATGTTCGGCTTCCATAAGCTACTACTGTTCTCTTCATGTGCGATATGCACCCCAGACACTATGTACGCTGCCATCTACTGCCTGAAACGGTTTATTCCGAAACGGTTCTCAAAAACTATAACGTTACTTCAGTTTATGTTTGTTGAGATATTCATGGTGTTCAAAAACATATGCCAGAATATTCAGGGATTTATTCTTGATGTCTTAAATTTTACAAAAAAAAATCATATGAAAATTAGTACGAAGAGATATCCAAAGAATCAGTTGTAGTGACTCCTGGTTGCATAATTTATCTCAAATGTGCAATTTTATTCAGTTTCTAGTTTACATTTGGTCATGTCAATTGGTTTCTTTTGTCTGATTGTCCTTTGTTACGTTATAGAGTAACTTCCATCATAACACATCACAACGATGTAGTCAGTGTTCTAAATGATGGGTATGCTCTACTACTACGGCCTAGAATATGGGAATGCGCTCACAGCGTGTCATATTTATGCTGAATGTTACCGTGGGAGGCATTTACTTTGGGCAAGAACGTTAGTACGTCTCTACAAACGCTTGCGAGAGGCAGACCTATTTGAGAACAGTGATACAGATGACAGGAGACAACGCGACATACAGATACCTGAGGTTGGAGAACGCGTTCTTTGTACTGTGGTTTAAGCTATATCAGCTAAAACACGGAAAACTGAGCGAAGGGAGGATGTTAATCACTTGACGATGTGGATCAGTCTCCATGTAAATCTTCTGCACCCGTATCACCTTCAACGAGTGCCAGAATTAAATGAAGGGGATTTGAAGCCAAGTCATGCCAACGCATGTTAGGGTAGTTTGTTGTGTTTTTGCTGGTACTAGCATACACTATATTCATTGATGTGGTTGGATTTTCACATGAAGAGATTTTCAGTTAGAAAACTTATGTCTAGCCTTACGAAAACACTCATGACGTGCAACAAGACAGATATCAGCATGGGCTCAGCCTCACCATCTTCTTACTGGCCCGTACTTCTTTCCTCAACGCTTTGCTGTACAAAGGTATCTGCAGTTTCTCCGATACGAGTTGCTTCACTTACTTGATGATTTATCTCTAGACATTATGCAACGCATGTTGTTTATGCATGATTATGATCTGTTTCTCTGTAGACGGATAGTTCGCCAGTACCTCGATAGTAAATTTCTAGAAAGGTGAACTGTGAACTGGTAGAGGGAGATACTTTGCATGATGTGCCTGATCGCCAGGTTTGAATCCAGTGGATTCTTTCCTTTGAGTGCATTTATTATCCTTAGTGTATTCAAGTCCCGTACCAAACGTCGATGTTCTGAGCGAGGGTATCCAAAATAGATTTGACCAAATACGGAACACACCAGGAGTTTACTGCAGCGTGCGGAAAAAAATGGAATCAGGCTTAAGGGCTGTATGGAAACAGGAGACATTCACTTCAAGCAATTTCTGTAAAAGTGTTTGGTAAATAAATCATTTATGTGCTATGGTTAATAAATCCTTTCATTTATCCCTAACACAGTATTTTCTAACCCATGTTTATATGAAAGTTTTGTAATATTTTGAAGTCAAGAATAAATACACTGAAGTTACTGACACAGTTTTTTGTATAGCATGCATCGTTCTGTAGAACGTTAAAGCTACGTTTGTAACTCTCCAGCTGATTTGCGACTACTATCTTGCCACGAACTATTTCGAAAATTGGTAGGTGTCGTGTTGGGGTTTAAGCCCACTGCTCTTTTCTATCATTTGTTTCACACTCTAGAGCACAGGTGAGCTAATTAGCCGTGAAATTGACGGGATATTCGACTTTAGTAGAAGAAAAGAATTATATGTCCGCCACGTTTGTTTTTATGGGTTGAGGGCGTTCTCTACTGATCCCATTTTCATTTCATACCGTTTCAGAAGAGAAGCAGATTTTTTTTTCGTCTACCCAACGCTTGGAATATGTAGTTGTGTTACGAATTTATAGCCTTACAGAAATCGGACACGTTTTGTTGATAAGACACAGTTTTTTGTCATTTATTTATCATGTAGTTCCCCATAAGACGGCAGTATGAAAAGGTGAAATATCGTTTCCAGATGTGAGGCTTGGAAATGGGTACCCACTGCCCTACTTCCTGCCCCGATCGTGTCTAAAGCATCGTTATTCGACCCTGTCTTCACAATCACAGAGGAGACATTAAGGACTGAAGGGGATAGCTCAACTCCAGTTGAATAATATTCGACGACAACACTTTTGTTTCCTTAAAGATCTACAGACATATCAACAATGAAGCTCACGGACTGAAGAGGCTAAAGAGGCATTGAAAATGGCAAAACTACCTGGATACAAGAATATTATAACTCGATCGGTAGACAACACTGGGTCAGTAAAGAAAAACTACACACGTAGGTAACCAGAGGACACAAAATTAAGGAATAAAATACGTAACTGAGGGCGAGAGGGAAAGTTACCGTCTGATGTGGCAGTACAACGTGGCAGATGACATAAGCGGCGGCTTGGAGAGGTCTTAGCCGAGGTGCGATCGTAATTACGAGTTGCCATCGTAATTCCGGACGGTCTGATCGTCATAACTAACGAGCAACAAGATCCTTAGCTGTTTCTCCGACTAATCGGCAATTTCCTATCGACCCTTCAGGTGCCTGTAGCACACAGTTAAACAGTCTCAACATGGCGTCTAAACGGCAGGAACACATGTACAGTCTGAAGACAGATTGTGCCAGACAAGAAAACGCAGCTTGAGACAGAGATCTTGATTTGGGCGTTATTTAACGCCTCGGGTATCAGAGAAAACGACCGACTGTGCAGAGGTTACTGCTTTTCAAAGCCAACCTAACTGTGCGCATTTGAATAATTACGGTCAGATGGTACAGCTGCGTCAAGTTGTCAGACACTGAATTCTCCTAACTGCCAGAAACGCTTTCCTGGCGTCTCTCTGATGCATTTATGTGTCAGGAACCATTCAGATTTAGCACAAAGGACCTCGTTACAACGAAAAATACCATCATGGCGCAAATTCCTAACTTCTGCATTAAATGAAATTTTTTCTCCTTTCTCTAGTGTACCTGTCTTGCGAGAGTACCTATTCTCAGAATCTTCTGTCATCTGGCTCATCCTTTGTTTTACAGCTTTTATACTTTCTCCTCCGACTAAAATACATTTGGTGTTCTTTATGATGTTACTTATCAGCTCTTCACCATATGTGTTGAACAGCTTCGGATTGTCATCTTTTGCGTCTCCTCATTCCATACGCTAGGAGTCATTTTGTGCTTTATGTACATCTCCCTTATTAACCTTCTATCATTCTAGCCTATACCAACATTGTACGATACTCAGTAGTAACCTCCAGTTGACTACTGAATTATTTCTCCTACCCGATAAAACTAACATACACACAGTTGTTCGTTTCCATCATTCTTTCTTCAATCATCTCTAACGAACCTGGACATCTCTTGTTCCTTCAGCCTTTCATAACCAGAAATGACCTTCTCTAGTGTTTGCATCAGGTTTCTTTTCAGTTCTTCCTAGTATGACTCTCGTTAGACCCTTTCCAAACTGACCGATAGAACTAATTGTCCTATGGCCTTTGCATTCTTTTGCGTTGCACGTCGTTGATAAAAGTACTACAATGATCTTAAGTAGATTTTGAGGCCAAATTCCTGTTTCATAAATCCTATTAATTACCTCAATGTGTGTGACTAGTCCATTTTTACCTAAGATCTTCAGTGCCACAGATGGCATTCAGTCGCAGCATGATGCTTCCTTGTCTCAGAGTTCTTGAATTGCCAAGAGCAATTCCCACTTCAATATTTAGGACCTCGATATTCTTCAGTCTAACCAGTTTAGTGTTATACGCCAATGCCCCATATAACTCTTCTACTGCAGTTACGATCTGCAAAAATTGTGGACAATAGTTTTATATAAAGGCGTACTGTCTGTTTGATACATCTTGTTCAGTTTCACAATATTCTCGTACACAAAATCACCTATAAAATTATAGCAAAAATTAATTAATATCATTGCACGAATCAGGGGTTTTTTAATCTCTAATTACCCTAGTACTGATGTGGCGTAATACTTTGCCATACCTGGAGAGGGTGACGTCATAGCAGCAGATAAAAACGCTCTTCAACTGAAGGTTTCATATGTTTAGCACAATTTATAATGGCACAAACCACATGAAATAAATTCCTTTCTTTATGTACATTGGTGCTGCTACATCTTATGATTCTAAAATGGTTTATTGATTCTGCACAAGAGTTAAATTGCATTCAGAGATGATGTTGATCCAATAGGTGCATGAAACTGATCATTCTTATGGTGCAGATGAGCATGGGCCTATTACGGCTGGAGTTTCTTGAATCGAAGGAAGGAAATAACACCTACTGAAGGGGGAGGATGGGAGAATGGGGGAAACGGAATAATGAGGAGGAGTGGAGCGTTGTGGACTAGGACTGGGATCAAATGTATGTTTCAGGATGTAACTCATTACTGTATAGTGCAAGGTCCTGTGGGGGAGGATGGATAAGGCTTAGAAATACATGGAAGGTGCGATATGGAAATAAGTAACTCAGCTGGGTACGTGGAGGGTGATTAGTGAGAACGATAGTGCATGCTGAGGTTGGGTTTCAGGATTAATAAATCGCGTCTGAAAGTGCTTCATGAAGAGAGGAAAATTTGTTAAATGGAAGTCACAGTGATTACAGGATAACAGCAGCAAAATAGAGTTGCATAGCTTTTGTCGTGCGTCTTTCTCAAAGGAATTAGTTTCGCCCGAACTGGCCCCCTAAACTGTTAAACGCCGTTTCTCACATTGCCACCTTACAGTATCCGCGAAGTTTGTCAACGGAAGTGCAGCAGTAAGCACCTTACAGTATAGGGGGAGACGGTGCTGCCATCTTCGTGACTGACGCCAAGTCGCTAATGAGCGGGCGCCAAAGGGGCTGTGCGAACAAAGACGCAGCGCTTCTGATTGGCGAACGATATCATTACCGGCTCCCGCCGATGAGTCGGACATCCTTTGTACGGACACAAATAAAGCCGAATATAATTGCCGGACTTAATCGCCACAGCTTTCCCCTCATCAAGGAAGAAGAAAGGCTAAGGAGCGCTTCCACGACACAGACTTTCGTCCCTGCGCCGTAATTTACCTCAGTGCACTCACGAAGGTGGTCTGTCCGTTTCTTTGCACAAAGGACACGCTCAAGCCGGAATACACGCTGAGCTCTCCGGGGATTTCTTCGAGATACTAATCCTTCTGTCCGCAATCCAGCTACACTGTGTAACAGAATTACATGATCACTTTTTCAAAGCCCTCGTAATTGCCCCCCATTAAAGGCGTTAAGTTTGCAATTTGGCTCAAAGGTGCCTACGACCTTCCTCTGGAATGGAGCACAAGCGCAGTCTCCTGCTATGTCACCCTCAAGCTCGACGGCGTTTCAAACACCAAGATGTTGACACAAGCGAAAAAAAAAGGACAGAGCTCAGAAGCTCATGTGACGTGTAAATATGGTTAATGATGTCACCCTGGCACCAAATTTCACCACAATTCTCCCCAACGATACTGTTGAAGTGTCACGATGCGAACGTAGTCATATCCCCTCTTACTCACATTCCATGCCTTCATTTGCGCCTCTGCGATGGAGGTCGGAACCGGACCCCCAAGCGGAGAAATCACGCGGTTTTCGTATGAGCTCGAACTGCGACTGCATTGTTTGCTCTAGTGTGCCGGGTGGAACCACTAGGGACCGTCAAAAGCACTCGACGAAATTTGAAAGTGATCCGAAGCACCAAAGGATGCTTATGTTTTTTCATTGTTCCTGTTAATGGCACAGGGTTCTCTAATAATCTGATTTAATCCGTTATAAATGGTTCTGAAAGCCTGCGAGTGTGAAAACAATAGGTTTGTTTATAAATAACTCATCTGCTACCAGTCACGTTTTTATTTATTTTATTTTCCGCATGACGCGTTTCGGGAAATGATTCCCATTTCCAAGTGCGTTTTTTGTGTTTTTTACGTCATTCCTATGTGATGTTGTCGATGTGTGAGATTCTGCTTCATTTCGTTGACTTTAAGTTTCCTTATGGTCAGTTTGTGCGGAGTCTCACACACACTAAACATTACACACAACTTGATGTACACTTTTACACATCGAAAACATCAGCAGTTCCAAAGAGTGTTCAGAACGGCTTCTTATTGCTCATCATACTGCAAACTGTCGTTTTCGACCGTGTTATGTGTGGGAATCACTGAAACCTTTAATGTTACCAGCTGAGGTCTATTCGTGCCGATTCTGAGCGGCTATGAGTCTGAGATGTTTTCCTCAGTCACTCGTAAGAAAACCGTGTGACTTTAACGCTGGGTCGTCAGAAGAAGGAGTGAAATGTGGCTAAGAGAAGGTGAGCGATATTCCCACACGTGCAAGATGGGGCCGGGCAGAACTGACAGAAATTTGGTGCTATGTGATACCATTAACCCACGTTTCATGTACCATCTGCTTCTGATTGCATTTTTTTCGCATGTGCCTACAACCTGTTGTTTGAAGCGTCATCGAGCCCGTGACAGACATCGCAGACAGCTACGGTTGTGCACCATTCCAGAGAAGGGTTGTAGGCACCTTTGAGCCAAATTTCAAGCTTATGTATCGCAATGGGAATCAATTATTGGGTTTCGAAAAAGTGATCCTCCAATTCTGCTGTGCAGTGTATTTAGGCAGAGGCATTAGAGTTTAGATACAATCCATAACAATTTTTTCTTCGATTTCTCCAACATTTGTCCCATTTGTGGCTATATTCACTACCTACAGTGATCCGCCCTTCTACAATTTGTAATCACTTTTATTTTATTTCCACAGGATGATGTCCTCCGCTTCGTGGAAAACATCAGATGTTCTAAGAGGGTAGTAGTCTCGTCCACCATATCTCTACGAATGGTGTAAATTATTTTCTGCTTGTGTTCTCATTTTTACTGTTGGTATCTTTTATTTCTGAGGAGGGGATGCTAAATACTTGGTATATGTGAGTACTGAAATACATTAATTTGATCCATTTATTTATACCAAGGGAATGCGTGAATCTGACTAAGTGAGGACTCATTGCTGCGACGACAGTGGGTAGACACGACGGTATACACTAAATGCAATTACCAAGTACTGATGGTTTCCTGTGGTCCGTGCTGCCATTACTACTTTTCTGGTTAATAATCCTGTTCAGTTGCTAGCGAAATAAATAACAGTAAGCGTAATGGAGCCGTTAGTCACAACCGTCATATTGTTGTTGTTGTTGTTGTTGTGGCCTTCAGTCCTGAGACTGGTTTGATGCAGCTCTCCATGCTACTCTATCCTGTGCAAGCTTCTTCATCTCCCAGTACCTACTGCAGCCTACATCCTTCTGAATCTGCTTAGTGTATTCATCTCTTGGTCTCCCTCTACGATTTTTCACTGCTGATAAATCCGGGCTGTTATGTATGACCGTTTCACGAATAATGTTATTGTTCAGCGCACGTGGCTGTCTCGATGCAAATGAGTGGATATCGATTTCTTTATTAGTTCAGGGATATACTCAGACTATTTACTCCCTGAAGGTTACATTTTAGCTCTGCCTCAAAGTAAGACACAGAAATTGAGTGTTATTGTCTTGCAGAAAATACCTTATGGGGAGATTAAACTCCGAATTATCTAAAAGAGGCATTAACAAGTACTTTCCCAAGCTATCTCTCTCATTTTTTGTCGTTACGTAGGTCTCCTTTTGTAAGTACTAAACATGATATTTCTGTCCTTGTTATTAACAATATATTACTAGGAATCCATAGTCACGTGCTTACGATCTACCATTACGTGTATTATGCAGCGAGCATCTCTCAGATAAGATATTTGAGATATTTGTGCTTAATGACTTTATTCCGTTACCCTCGATAAAGATAAAAACTGAGCATATAGGTACCCCCGATTTGGCCTTGTAAGTGGGAAATAAATAAAATGAGGACCTCAGAAAGCAATCAGTGACAGTAAGTGAATGACAACGGACGTATCACGCCACACAAGTTCTATGCATTGAAACATAATAGTGATGGTAATGACGAGCCACTCTGCCGCAGCATTTCACATCGGTGTCTGTTAAGAAAGGCAAACTGTGTTATCTGGAACATGATCCTCTGCTGTTGTACAACTTCAGCGGAAGAAGGAATACGTGGCTGACATCTGCAATTCTAACGCCATCAAATAAAGGTACAGCAATCACATTACCGGTGGCTAATCAAGGATTTTTCTCTTTACTCTAAATATTGCGGTATTTTGAAGAATACCCCAAGATCGAAAGATCTGTAAATGTATAAGGAAGAGACGAATAAAAACGAGACAATAGAAAAAGTAAGGAAACTGTTTATTATTTGAAAAATAATCAGCATAGCTGTTGATGCATTTATCCCACTGTGAGACAGGTCGGTCAGTGGCTTCAAGAAAATATGTTTTCGGTTGACTACGGAACTATGATTGTAACCAGGTCTGTACATCTTCGTCCGGAGGAGATCAACGGCCATGAAAGTCTTTCTTCAAGGTTCCAAAAACATTGAAAATACATTCGGAGAGATTGTGATTGTATGGAGAATGTGTAAGAGATTCCCAGCGAAATTTCTGCAGTGAAGTCGGAACAATCTGTCAACAAAATGACCACCCACAAGTTTTCAAGGTTGTTTCAAAAATTGAAGCCGAACAAACTTCCGAAGACCTTTTCGAAGTACTATCCTGGCTTTAATGCCTGAGACTGTATGCTCTTCTGAGGGAAGTTTTGCTCATATCTAGGATATCTCCTACCTAATACGTATCACTTACTATTTCAGAAACATTACTTTCTCGTTATATTCAGCGCTGCATTGCGTAGTGTGACAGGAAAGTATTGTGCCTTCATTCTCATACTTCGCCGTCAACGTTTAGTAACATTCAGGTTCACATCTGCAATATGAAATATTGAATGTTGGCCCATCTAATAATTCAGTAGATCTTGTATTACCTCACACAGTGCGAGTCATTTCTCTAGACAGTAGTTTCATAGCACAACGGGTATATTAAAGAAGACGGATTCTACACCGTAAAGATCCTCAGGGTTTGAGAAGTATTACAATTCTTTCTAAGAGCTCCTAGTCTTTGTGGCGTCGAAGTTTTAATATAATGACAGCTATAATTTCGCAAGGAAGCTACGTACATTCATTACTGAAATATCACATTGTCAGATGTATCGTAATTCACAGTTTGTGTTCGTTTCATTTTAGATAACAACAGATTCTTACTCTAAAGCTCTAACCAATTCTGCTACAGTTCTTTCTGAGCTTATTCGCTCATTTAATATTTTATTTGATACAATCGGTCGTACAATAGACCACTTACAGGTATTAAACGACGTAATTTAAAGGAAGTCACACTTAACGAAATAAGGTAATGGCGCGAATTACATGGACAGACTGAAGTGACGTATGTTGTTATTTCACTAAAAATGTGTTAATTTAAACTTTTATGCTGATGACTAACGAACTATTAGTTGTCTTAATATTTGTATTTTAACTGTTCTAAAAACTGGTACGAATTTCACACACTTAACAATGACTCGGCAGCTGAAACTGTGCAACAGTGCAAACGACAAAATAAAAGGATGTACTACTCGAAGTTATGAAAAGTATTGCGACAGATGATTGCTACTCAAAACAATTATTTTGGCTATGGTCCCTTTTGATTTAAAAACAAAGTTTATATACGGCCTCTAGCTGCCACTTATTTGGGCTGTAACATGATTAAATCTTTTATTTAGAACTTTTCAGCATCTACCCAAAGAAAATTTTGACATCCGTTGATACATTAAAGTAATGTGTACTTTTATTGGAATATTATCATAAAAAGGTGGAATTTTATTAAATATCTCTGAAATATAATTATGAATAAAGTACGAAACAACCAACATAGGATGGAAATAGTACGAACTAACAATTGAGTAATAAAAATATCAATGAATTTTTCCATGTATGACAGTTGAAGACAACGGATGAATGGGTGTCAAATTGTAAAGGGCTGCTACGTATCAGTTCTCCACCCTTTAAGTTAATACGGGGTCAACCGAAGGGCACTAAGTGGGCATAATTGTGAATAACTTTTTTGTTTTGTATTTTTTACTTTCATTTGTTTCAGATTCTGCCAGAGGAAGCACGGAAGAATGACCACGTGGAAATTCACAACCGTTCAACGAACCAAAATTGTGGAGCTTTACTTTGAAAATCAGTTATAACTTTTTCTTGATTTCGTGAACTTCGGCTTACCCTCTACATCCGAATCTCGTGCACTTTTTCCATATGAAGCCATGTGAATACTGAATTTCTTCTATATCGCTCTTTAAGACATACTTAGGAGATTTTGGTGCCACCACATATATTTTCCGTCACTATAAAAGATGATTTCCTTTGTACTCATGTATCAGCCAAGTAATATCTGATTTTTCAGCTTTTTTCAACACTTTCATTAAGTGGTTAGTATTTTTCCATTTTAAGTATTTTTTACAAGTACTGTAATGCTACAACTTAAACTTTGTTATGTGGTAAGTATTACATTTACATGTGGCCACTCTATAGTGTGTAGTGGAGGGTATTTCTGGTACCACTATGATTCTCTCCTGTGACCCCCGCCCCACCCCCACCCTCACCGCTGAAGTTGTTTGAGCATCCCCATACCACTCTCGTGGTTACTAAACAAATCTATTCTTTTTTCGGTCTACTATTTTTCTTCTATTGATGCCACCCGGGAAAGGTCCAAGATGATGAACGTTGCTTAAGAATCGGTAAAACAAGAGTTTTGCAAGCACCTTCCTTCTTGATTTATTGCATTTCCATACGATTCTTCCAGTGCATCTCAGCTTGCCATCTGTTTTTCCCACAATTAGTCTTACGTGGTCATTCTATTATAGATCACTCCAGACGATTACACATGAATATTTTACGGGTGTTATTGTTTTCCACTGATTTGTCGTCCATAGTGTGATACAATAGTAGGAGATCTATATACATATTTATGCGCGATGCGTTTAATTTATGTATGCTTGTTATCAACTGTGATATAATGCATCAACAATCGAACCTCTGCAATTATTCTTGTATTTCGTTGCCGGTTTTTGGCGTTGCCACTTTTCAATAGACGCCGCGCGGGGTATCCGCGCGGTCTCAGACGTCTTGTCGCGGTTCGCGCTGCTCCCTTCGTCGGGGTCCTCTCTTGGGAATGGGTGTGTGTGTTTTCCATAGCGTAAGTAAGTTTAAGTTAGATTAAGTAGTGTGTAAGCTTAGGTTCAAAAATGAATGAAAAAAATGGCTCTGAGCGCTATGGGACTTAACACCTCAGGTCATCAGTCCTCTACACCTTATAACTACTTAAGCCTAACTAACCTAAGGACATCACAGACATCCATGCCCGAGGCAAGATTCGAACCTGCGACCGTAGCGGTCTCGTGGTTCCAGACTGAAGTGTCTAGAACCGCTCGGCCACCAGGGGCCAGCTGTAAGCTTAGGGATCGATGACCCAAGCAGTTTGGTCCCACACGATCTTACGACATATTAAATTATTGAGTTTCAATAGACAATAGCAAAATCCGCAAGATGAGTCAGAGAGCTTCCGATGTCGTTCACTAGACCATTTGTATGTCTTCTAAACAACGACATATCCTTGAGCTACGCGCGATATTATCTTCACACGAATACATTCGGTTTCCGTGTGCATTTTTCTAAGCACGAGCAAACTTCGAAACACGAACTACACAGAAGCGCCAAAGAAACTGGTATAGACATGCGTATTCAAATACAGTGATACTTAAACAGTTAGAATACGGCACTGTGATCGGAAAACCCTACATAAGACAACAAACGTCTGGCGCAGTTGTTATATCGGTTACTGCTGCTACAGTAGCAGGTTATCAAAATTTGAATTTGTACGTGATGTTATCGTCGGCGCACGAGCGATGGGAACGGCATCTCCTAGGTAGCGGTGAAGTTGGGATTTTCCCGGATGACCATTTCACGAGTCTACCGTGAGTATCAAGAATCCGGAAAAAACACCAGATTGTCGACATCACTAAGCCCGGGAAAATACCCTGCAAGAGCGGGCGACTGAAAAGGCCCACTCGTGTACCCTCGATGACTGCACGACACGAAACTTTACACATCGCCTATGCCCGTCAACACCGACATTGGACTGTTTATACTGGAGACATGTTGCCTGGTCGGACGAGTCACGTTTCAAATTACATCGAGTGGATGGACTTGTACGGGAATGGAGACAACCTCATGAATCCATGGACCCTGGATGTCAGCAAGGGCCGATTAAGCTGGTCGAGGCTCTGTAATGGTGTGGGACGTGTGCAGTTGCAGTGATATGGATCCCCTGATACGTCTAGATACGACTCTGACAGGTGACAAGTACGCCAGTATTATGTCTGATCACCAGCATCCATTCACGTCCCTTGTGCATTCCGACAGACTTGGGGAATTCCAGCGGTACAATGCGACACCCCAAACGTCCAGAATTGCTAGAGAAAGTTTCAGGAACACTCTTCTGAGTTTAAACACTTCCACTAGCCACCAGACTCCCCAGACATAAACATTATTGAGTACATCTAGTATGCCGTGCAACATGTTGTTCAGAAAATATCTCCGCCCACTCGCACTCTTACGGACTTATGGACAGCCCTGTAGGATTCATGGTTTCAATGCCCTCCAGCACTACTTCAGACATTAGTCGATTCCATGCCACGTCATGTTGCGTGCTAGCGAGGGCCCTACACGATGCTGGGCAGGTGTATCAGTTTCTTTGGCTCTTCGATGTATTATGCAAAAGTAATGAATAAATCATTATTTCTGTATCTATCGTACCGTCTAGTCCAATTACCATTGACTTCCCTTCTTTTCAGACCCTTCACCTGTGTTGCTTTAACCACTGCACCAGTATTATCCGCGTCTGCTTAGAGAAGCACCGATATTTGCCGTTGAATATAATACGACGCCTTAGCTACAAGGCAAAACCACAGCAGACACTTCCAGCGTTCACTCGACCATTCGCTTGATGCAGTTGCAACCCCGAACCCATAATGTACGTTGTCACGCATCTAATGTCCTAACGAAGAGCCTGTATTTTTGTTCCTCACACAACAAAACGCATTTATGATAGCAGCGCGATGCGAGCAATGAAGCGTAACTAGCTCAAATTACAGCTTAAACGCCGCGCGGTCGCGCATCGCTTGCAGGAGTCCCGGGACACATCTCTAATGAGCAGTAGCACTAGCACTTCGTTTCTCGGAAATATTTTCAGCGAAACAGCTCGTGGCGTAACCGGTGAATACTGCAGACAATGTGTTAAAACCCCAAACAAAGCAATTTTACTTTACCGAGCATCAGCTATTTTGTGCTGTTATAGCAAGTTTATGGTTCTTCGAGTCTTGTGAAGGGTGATAAGACTAGCATGTGTGCCAGTATAGACTATTCCCTCCATAAGCCAGACCTGTAGGTGCATAGTAAGTATAGTACTTACGAGTTGACAGAATAAGATGCACCGCATAATGCCTGTATAGATAAATGCTCTTGAAACATCCATACGTAACCCAGAACGGTGAAGTGGCTCAGCTTTTACAAATGTGGTAGTTGGTCATTGCGTGTTGTTGTTAAACGTACAGTCCAAGGGCTCAATTACAACATCTTGTTAGTGGGGTTGTAGACTTCACCGAAATATATTATTCTACCGAAGGTTTGCTCTTCTTCTTTAAGATTATCGATCAGCGTGGCCGATACATCGTAAGGTCATCGACGCTCCTCACCATAGGGAAATTAGGCTGGAGACAAGCGCCTTCCACTTGCCAGCATCGATGCTGAAGCCAGAGTACCGCCACTAACCATGGTGCGACAGACACACCGGTGTTCATGAAATGAATTACATGAAACTTAAATCATATAATTCTACCATTGGAGATGCAGTCGATGAAGATGCAATGACATGAAATGATATCCGTTCATATCCGCTGAATCTACGTAAGTAGGCTGTTTAGGTTTTTATATTGGTAACGCCACGTAGCGCTCTCTATGAAAACCACTGGCTGTGCTGTGTGCAGTCTGTGGCTGGGTGGCATTGTTGGAATTTGCTATTGTAGTGTTGGGGTGTTGGCTGATAACAGCGAGTAGCGTTGCGCGTTTGGAGGTGAGCCGCCAGCAGTGGTGGATGTGGGGAAGTGAGATGGCGGATTTTTCAGTGCGGATGATCTGGACGTATGTCCATCAGAAACTGTACATTTGTAAGAATGGATGTCATGAACTGCTATATATATTATGACTTTTGAACACTATTAAGGTAAATACATTGTTTGTTCTCTATTAAAATCTTTCATTTGCTAACTGTGAATATTAGTAGTTAGTGACTTCCGTAGTTTGAATCTTTTATTTAGGTTGCAGTAGTGGCGCTCGCTGTATTGCAGTAGTGCGAGTAACGAAGATTTTTGCGAGGTAAGTGATTTGTGAAACGTATAGGTTAATGTTAGTCAGGGCCATTCTTTTGTAGGGTTTATTGAAAGTCGGATTGCGTTGCGCTAAAAATATTGTGTCAGTTTAGTGTTGATCAGAATAAGTAAAGAGCGAAATGTCTGAGTACATTCAGTTTTGCTCAGCTGTTTGAAAATCAAATAACGTAAGGGGTTTACCAGCCCAGTAATTCACTAATTTTTCTAAGGGGACATGTCATCTATACTGTAATAAACCCATGGTAAGAAGTCCATTTCATGATGTAGCATCTTTATTCATTTCATCATCATCGATCCTGTCATTTAATTTACAGTGTAAGTAATTCATTTCATATATGAGGCGTGTGACGTCTTCACGTCAAATTTCATTTTGTCTGTTAAAGACATTTGTACTATAATTTCACATAAAAGGACGGTGACCAGGTAGTCATGGAACAAATCGCAGTGCGCTCTCGTAATTCCATTGATAACCGTAATTCAGGAACCGCATTTTTAATTGCACTCTGCTATTTTTGCACCAGAACAGAAGATTTTTGTCTTGCAGATGAATAAAAAATAATAGAGAGAAAACTTGCACTGAATGTGTGGATTTTAACCGTGTTGTTGCAGCCTTTGAATGGCATGTCACCTCAAAAATGTATGCCATTCTCCAAGAAAGTTAGTGCAACCGGGTAAGACGTAATGTCATGATCCTGCGGTATTCTTCAAAACGTTTTAATCATGCTTCGTACCACAGTAATGTTAATTCCTGGAAAATCATCCGCCATCAAGACGAGACAATTTCCATGTTTTACCTTCCTGAAAGTTCAACAAACTGTCAGATATCCCTGAGAACATTTGAGGCACACGCCAAGGAATGTTTGTTACTTAGAGAAGTATTTTAACCTGAAGTCTAAAATTTATTATCAATCAATTATTTTCCCCTTTTTGTATTAAATATTTTTAAATATCGCCATCTTGCTTTCAGCTGTTAGAATTTTACTTTTCGATTGTAATTTCAGAATTAAGACATGTACAGTACATAATACAACCTCATGAGAACAATTTACAGTGGGATTAACAACAGGTGCAACAATTTTTAATTTTTTGACATTCGTATGCCGTAATTTCCAGATTCTGACACAAAAGTTTACGTTAGGCAGAGATAACACCGTAATACGCACATCAAGGAACAACTAGTCAGCGATACAGGATGGTTGGCTGGTTGATTTGGGGGAGGGGACGGAACAGCGAGCTCGTGGGTCCCATCGGGTTAGTGAAGGATGGGGAATGAAGTCGGCCGTGCCCTTCCAAAGAAACCATCCCGGCATTTGCTTGAAGTAATTTAGGGAAATCACGGAAAACCTAAATCAGTATGGCTGGACGCGGGTTTGAACAGTGGACCTCCCGAATGCGTGTCCAGTGGGCTAACCGCAGCGCTACCTCGCTCCGAGCGATACTAGTCAATACTCCGTTTTATGTACCGCGAGTTTGAGGGGACTGTATACATTACTTGTCATTTACACAACAGTAAAGAGCCATATTATAAGATAATACATTAGCTAAAGTAAACCAAAAGATTCTAAATAATAAACAATAAATACATTATTTTCCGTCAAATTCTATATTGACAAATATCATGAAGAATATGTTCAAAGTGAGAACATTTAGTATCACGACATTTTCGTACACGTGGCATCACTGATAAACCCAATTCTGTCAACATTTCAGGAGTAATCGCTTTATACACAGCAGTAATTCTTTCTACCTTGTACTCCACAGTCTTTCAAAATTCCTTGTAGGCCACATGCTTTAAATGATTCCACAGATGGAAGTTTAAATGAATCAGATCCGCTCATCGTGCAGGCTACACCAGAATGAAACTGCCCCTTACCATCTGCCTGCTGGGAAACGAACGATTTGTTGCATCTCTTGCTACCGAGGGATTATTGGCAAGTCATCCATCATGTTGTAAATGCATGATTTAACGAGATTTAAATGGTGTGTTTATTAACATCAAGGGTTGAGTGTATAACAAAAAAATGTGTGTACTTTTTTCCGTTCAATGTACAGTTTGATGACGAAGCCTACGTGGGGTATTCGTCGAGCAGTTGCGCAAGTTTCTCAAATTTATATTTCCACAATTTGAGAACGTGGCCTGATCATAAAGAAAGAAAAAATTATCAACAGAATTATCGTCTTGCTGGATAATGCACTGACAGTATTCAAAATTATGTTAAAAGTCACTGTTATGTATGTGGTTCTTGAAGTTGGGAAATATGGATCGGGTGATATTCGTGTCTATTAAGAATGCGTCGCTTTTGCATTTGACGATAAATGACATGCATCTTCTGTGGTAGCAGTCTAGCTTCGTATACCTTCTTTGGAACAACAGTTGCAGTCACTCGACGTATTTTCAGAGTATTAATGATTGTAATTGTGTAAATTGTTTATGCATCATTAAAGAGTGCCCTGTGTGGATGCTTCGCAAGCAATATAATGTATATGGATTTCTCCTTACCTCATGACAAACTTAATCTTCATAGACAGCAGTTCCATTGCACTTCACTTAATTCATACGAATGGTATCGCATAACTGTCGACGTATCTCTTGTATTGACAGCACAGGTTTCCGTCAAGGGTAGGGTAAACATGACGTACCTGTTGCCACGGAGGCGAAAGCTTTGTTGGAGAGAGGCGTAAAATTCCAGGTGGGAGGACATTCAACGGTCTTAGTCAAATTACAAAAACCTTGAACTGAGGTGACAGATGCCGTGGGGTAGCAATATGCACATATAAAGATGGAGGTAGAAGCGGGTACACCAGGTATAAAAGGTGATTATGGCCACACGACGGGAATTAGCAGATTATGAACGCGGAATGGTAGTTGAAGCTACATGCATCGGACATTTCGCTATGGAAATCGAAATGGTTTCCAATGTTCTAACATCCACAGTGTCAAGAGAGTGCCGGGAATATCAAAGTACAGGCATTACCTCTCGCCATGGGCCACGTAGGGTAGTCGAACGGTCTCTTGGGGCCTTGTCACGGTCCGCGCGGCTCACCCCGTCGGAGGTTCAAGTCCTCCCTCGAGCATGGGTGTGTGTGTTGTCCTCAGTGTAAGATAATTTAAGTTAGATTAAGTAGTGCGGAAGCTCAGGGACCGATGACCTCAGCAGTTTGGTCCCATAAGACCTTTCCACAAATTTTCAAATTTCTGCCCATGGACAACGCAGCGCCGACGCATTCACGTAACGACCGAGAGCATCGGCGTTTGCGTACGCTCGTCTACACCAACAGGCAAGCCACAATACGTGAAATAACCACAGAAAGCCACGTGGGACTTAGGACGAACGTATCCGTTAGAATATGAGGCGGAATTTGGCGCTGATGGGCTTTGCCAACAGACGACCGAAACGATTGCCTACGCTAACACCACGACATCCGCAGCAGCGCCTCTCTCGGATTCGGGACCGTATCGGTTGGGTCCTAGAGCCGTGCGGGATTTGCGGAGCGGTCTCAGGCGCTGCAGTCATGGACTGTGCGGCTGGTCCCGGCGGAGGTTTGAGTCCTCCCACGGGCATGGGTGTGTGTGTTTGTCCTTAGGATAATTTAGGTTAAGTACTGTGTAAGCTTAGGGACTGATGACCTTAGCAGTTAGGTCCCATAAGATTTCACCCACATTTGAACTTTTTTGGGTCCTAGATGACGGGAAAACCGTGGCCTGGTCAAATTAATCCCGTTTTCAGTTGGTAAGAGCTTATAGAACGAGTGCGGCACAGATCCCACGAAGCCGTGGATCCAAGTCGCCAACAAGGCGCTGTGTAAGCTGGTGGTGGCTACACAATGGAGCAGGCTGTGTTTACATGGAATGAACTGGGTCCTCTGGTCCAACTGAACCGATCGTTGACTGGAAATTGTTATGTTCGGCTACTTGGAGACCATTTTCAGCCATTCATGGACTTCGTGGATTTTTTATGCATGACTATGCGCGATGTCACCGAGCCGTAGCAGTTCGCGATGCAGTTCGTGTCATTCAAAGAGGGCAACATTGGTATATCAGCTGATCTGCCAACTATTTTAGAAGATAGGGAGATGAATGTTGTACGTTGCTTAAGGCTTTGTGAAATCAGTTCGAAAAGTATTAAGGTCGATATTTCAAATCGTAGTCTGTGAAGCTCGCAGATTATTATTTTTAATTTTTAAGAATTTAATTTTATGTTTTAGTAGAATCAGGCAGACACGCGTTTCTAAGTTTCTGCTATACTATTCCCTTTTCTAACTTATCCTTATTTCGTAGTATATTTAGGATGTCCGCAGCTTTAAATTGTGGATGAACCACATTTTGAAGGTCAAGAAAAATGTTTTGAAGTTCAGTAAGACCTCGACAATTGGTGCGTGGTCTGCTGGTTCATATTGCATACAAATATGTGTAACGATCGAATGCTGTTTGATTAGATTATTGGTGATGAAAGTCTGGAAGCAGGATCAACCTGAAGGAGTAATTGTCAGGACTGATGTTAAATTGAATGATCAAGTAAAACATTGCTCACAAACATACGTTTGACCAATTCTTAATTATTATCTTACCCTTATCAAATAGGATTAATTAAAGAAATAGAGGACATCCAACGAAGAGAAGCGTATCTAGTCACGGGTTCATTGAGTAAACACGGGTGCAGAACGAAGTTGGTCATCAGACTACAGTGGCAGACGTAACAAGCGTGCAGTCATGCGTCACGGAAAGGATTATTGTTAAATTACGAGAGCTTACGTTCCAAGAAGGGTCGCGCAACATATTGGTTTCTCCCATATAGATCTCATGAAATGATTACTAGAGAAAAGTAAGAGAAGTCCAAACTCTTACGGCGCTTGTCGACTGTTATTTTTCCCACAGACGAAGACTGCGGAAGGAGCACGAAAGGAGGGACGTTAGAGTGATTGCAAAAATACATTCAACGTACACTGTAGGGCAGGTTGAGGAGTGTAGATGTAGAAGCCCTGATGCTTATATAGGAGGGGAAACTCCGTAACTGATGATCAGATAAATAATTACTTTCGGCTGCTCACGTTTTTGGGTCTACTAACGCCGGCCATGACTACCTTATGTAAAAGAAGAAGCTCAATGAGGCACTATTAAAGGTGCGAAGTACAGTCACATTAATGCAGATCACTTACACCCTTTCATGTTTGACATCTACGATATCTACATCTACATCTACATTTATACCCCGCAAGCCACCCAACGGTGTGTGGCGGAGGGCACTTCACGTGCCACTGTCATTACCTCCCTTTTCTGTTCCAGTCGCGTAAGGTTCGCGGGAAGAATGACTGTCTGAAAGCCTCTGTGCGCGCTCGAATCTCTCTAATTTTACATTCGTGATCTCCTCGGGAGATATACACTCCTGGAAATGGAAAAAAGAACACATTGACACCGGTGTGTCAGACCCACCATACTTGCTCCGGACACTGCGAGAGGGCTGTACAAGCAATTATCACACGCACGGCACAGCGGACAAACCAGGAACCGCGGTTTTGGTCGTCGAATGGCGCTACCTGCGCAGCATTTGTGCACCGCCGCCGTCAGTGTCAGCCAGTTTGCCGTGGCATACGGAGCTCCATCGCAGTCTTTAACACTGGTAGCATGCCGCGACAGCGTGGACGTGAACCGTATGTGCAGTTGACGGACTTTGGGCGAGGGCGTATAGTGGTCATGCGGGAGGCCGGGTGGACGTACCGCCGAATTGCTCAACACGTGGGGCGTGAGGTCTCCACAGTACATCGATGTTGTCGCCAGTGGTCGGCGGAAGGTGCACATGCCCGTCGACCTGGGACCGGACCGCAGCGACGCACGGATGCACGCCAAGACCGTAGGATCCTACGAAGTGCCGTAGGGGACCGCACCGCCACTTCCCAGAAAATTAGGGACACTGTTGCTCCTGGGGTAACGGCGAGGACCATTCGCAACCGTCTCCATGAAGCTGGGCTACGGTCCCGCACACCGTTAGGCCGTCTTCCGCTCACGCCCCAACATCGTGCAGCCCGCCTCCAGTGGTGTCGCGACAGGCGTGAATTGAGGGACGAATGGAGACGTGTCGTCTTCTGCGATGAGAGTCACTTCTGCCTTGGTGCCTATGATGGTCGTATGCGTGTTTGACGCCATGCAGGTGAGCGCCACAATCAGGACTGCATACGACCGAGGCACACAGGGCCAACACCCGGCATCATGGTGTGGGGAGCGATCTCCTACACTGGCCGTAC
The DNA here is from genome assembly GCF_023897955.1 of Schistocerca gregaria. Lineage (NCBI taxonomy): Eukaryota > Metazoa > Arthropoda > Insecta > Orthoptera > Acrididae > Schistocerca > Schistocerca gregaria. Next base: position 849,357,876 of record NC_064931.1, read on the forward strand.
ACCTCTGGTGATCGTCGAGGGGACACTGAATAGTGCACGGTACATCCAAACCGTCATCAAACCCATTGTTCTACCATTCCTAGACCGGCAAGGGAACTTGCTGTTCCAACAGGACAATGCACGTCCGCATGTATCCCGTGCCACCCAACGTGCTCTAGAAGATGTAAGTCAACTACCCTGGTCAGCAAGATCTCCGGATCTGTCCCCCATTGAGCATGTTTGGGACTGGATGAAGCGTCGTCTCACGCGGTCTGCACGTCCAGCACGAACGCTGGTCCAACTGAGGCGCCAGGTGGAAATGGCATGGCAAGCCGTTCCACAGGACTACATCCAGCATCTGTACGATCGTCTCCATGGGAGAATAGCAGCCTGCATTGCTGCGAAAGGTGGATATACACTGTACTAGCGCTGACATTGTGCCTGTGGTTCTGTCAGTGTGATGATGTGATGTATCTGACCCCAGGAATGTGTCAATAAAGTTTCCCCTTCCTGGGACAATGAATTCACGGTGTTCTTATTTCAATTTCCAGGAGTGTAAGTAGGGAGAAGCAATATATTCGATACCTCACCCAGAAACGCAACCTCTCGAAACCTTGCGAGCAAGCTACACTGCAATGCAGAGCGCCTCTCTTGCAGAGTCTGCCACTTGAGTTTGCTAAACATCTCCGTATCACGGTTACCAAATAACCCTGTGACGAAACGCGCCGCTCTTCTTTTGATCTTCTCTATCTCCTCCGTCAACCCGATCTGGTACGGATCTCACACTGGTGAGCAATACTCAAGTATAGGTCGAACGACTGTTTTGTAAGCCACCTCCTTTGTTGATGGACTACATTTTCTAAGGACTATCCCAATGAATCTCAACCTGGTACCCGCCTTACCAACAATTAATTTTATATGATCATTCCACTTCAAATCGTTCCGCACGCATACCCCCAGATATTTTACAGAAGTAAATGCCACCAGTGTTTGTTCCGCTATCATGTAATCATACAGTAAAGGATCCTTCTTTCTATGTATTCGCAATACATTACATTTGTCTATGTTAAGGGTCAGTTGCCACTCCCTGTACCAAGTGCCTATCCGCTGCAGATCTTCTTGCATTTCGCTACAATTTTCTAATGCTGCAACTTCTCTGTATAATACAGCATCATCCGCGAAAAGCCGCATGGAACTTCCGACACTATCTACATCCATGATATTCGGGATTATGACTGCTTTCCATGTTAGATGACCAAAACCATCTACTGTAGGACTGTAGTAATTATATGTCGGCGTTCTAGTTGCCAACTCCGCCCATATGCTTCTATTATTGGGCACTAAATTAGAGATATAGAAAAAGCTCGTCTTCATCTACAAGACTTACTTGCCGGCCCTGGCCGTTGACATCTGACGCCATACGTATCAAAATAGGTATGAAAAACATGTGCCACCAATGCCACAGTTTTGGGAGACGGAGACTTATCAACACACTTTTAGATGGACGGTCATTATTTACAGAATGATCATTGCGAAACAGCAAACTCTCCTCAGTAGTCCTTGTGAACAAAATGATATTTGCTTATGGACGAGGAAGAAATTGGCAGTGGCACAGGGGATGCTAAACATCGGTCTTTTGCTGTCACCTAGATACTTTAGCTCACTGTTCCGAGAACCGCACCAAGCGAGGTGGCACGGTGGTTAGCACGCTGAACTCACATTCTGGAGGACGACGGGTCAAATCCCCGTCCGGACCTCGGGGTATAGGTTTTCACTGATTTCCCTTAATCTTTCCAGGCAAGTGCCCGGATGCTTTCTCTGAAAGGTGCACGACGGAATTCTTTCCCAACCTTCCGTACCAGTCTCACATGATCGCGCTGTCGAGGGGACGTTAAACATTACTCCATCCTTCCTCCCTCCGATATCAATATCCACTCCGAGATTGATGTATCGTCAGATATATCTGCAGCAACAACGTTTGATTATGCAATAATGGGGAAACATAAAATGCTGAACTGTTTCAAATGTATTTCGGTATCTTACTTAATTTGCATTAACGATGAACCCATTGTAGAAACGAGGACTAACCACGTTTCTGGATTAGTAATGCCCTTTACTGGACACAAACAACACATTTTAATTCCTAACTATTATTTTTTAACTTTTCTGTGTATGAAGAATTTTAAGTTCAACAATTAAGATACTTAACTTTGATGAAAATCCAACCTTCTAATCTACAAGAAGGAAGGCATCTAATTTGCTTTCATTTTTCTATCACAATATTTTCAAAAAAGAAGAACAATTAGTTTTCCAGGTAAATAACTTTAGAAGACATGAAGTAGAAGCCTAACGCACGCCTGTATTTTGGCGCTGGACTCAGAGTTCCGGTTCGAATAGAGAAAATGAAAGAAAGTTTTGACGCCAGTATTTGGCTGGAATGGGAGAACAGTTTGTGGCGTTCTTTATTAGCAGATATAGTGCCAATTTCCTAGAGTAAAGCCCAAAACTCTCTGTAGTGTCCAACTGAGTGATGGCATGTGACACGTTTGGTGCTGATCCATCCTTTTGATGGCGACGCTGGGGTTGTCGTCCTCCTAGATGCTGTTCCAAAGGAGTAGACAGTGTGCCAGAAGCGTGTTTCGCTCACTTCCTTCTATCATGAGGATGCAGCATAAATGTGACACCGTATCCATTATCCTCAGCTACACCCAGGAAATACGCGTAAGATGTAACTCTCAGGGGAAGAAAACGATTTGGATTAGGCGCCAACGTGTCCAGGCCGCCGACCTGAATGTATGCAGGCGGAACTGCAAGATCAAACGCAATTTTTTTAAATTTTTTCCCAATTTAAATTTTCGTTCATGTATTTATCCGCCCGTGATATCTCAGGCCTCTCCCCTCTATCCCTCTCCCTTAGAAACGGCCTTATACTCTAACCCACATTCGTCTCGTAGTTACATATCAAAAATACAAGAAAGTAAATAAAACAGAAGTAACAAAAAACAAAAAAAGCACATTTGTCAGTTATCTTACTCTAGTTCCCGCCACATCCACATCTACATGACTACTCTGCAATTCACATTTAAGTGCTTGGAAGAGGGTTCATCGAACCACAATCATACTATCTCTCTACTATTCCACTCCCGAACAGCGAGCGGGAGAAACGAACACCTATACCTTTCTGTTCGAGCTCTGATTTCTCTTATTTTATTTTGATGATCATTCCTACCTATGTAGGTTGGTCTCAACAAAATATTTTCGCATTCGGAAGAGAAAGTTGGTGACTGAAATTTCGTAAAAAGGTCTCGCCGCGACGAAAAACGTCTATGCTGTAATGACTTCCATCCCAACTCGTGTATCATATCTGCCACACTCTCTCCCCTATAACGTGATAATACAAAACGAGCTGCCCTTTTTTGCACCCTTTCGATGTCCTCCGTCAATCCCACCTGGTAAGGATCCCACACCGCCCAGCAATATTCTAACAGAGGACGAAAGAGTGTAGCGTAAGCTGTCTCTTTAGTGGACTTGTTGCATCTTCTAAGTGTCCTGCCAATGAAACGCAACCTTTGGCTCGCCTTCCCGACAATATTATCTATGTGGTCCTTCCAACAGAAGTTGTTCGTAATTTTAACACCCAGGTAGTTAGTTGAATTGACAGCCTTGAGAATTGTACTATTTATCGAGTAATCGAATTCCAACGGATTTCTTTTGGAACTCATGTGGATCATCTCACACTTTTCGTTATTTAGCGTCAACTGCCACCTGACACACCCCACAGCAATCTTTTCTAAATCGCTTTGCAACTGATACTGGTCTTCGGATGACCTTACTAGACGGTAAATTACAGCATCATCTGCGAACAGTCTAAGAGAACTGCTCAGATTGTCACCCAGGTCATTTATATAGATCAGGAACAGTAGAGATCCCAGGACGCTTCCCTGGGGAACACCTGATATCACTTCAGTTTTACTCGATGATTTGCCGTCTATTACTACGAACTGCGACCTTCCTGACAGGAATTCACGAATCCAGTCGCACAACTGAGACGATACCCCATAGCTCCGCAGCTTGATTAGAAGTCGCTTGTGAGGCACGGTGTCAAAAGTTTTCCGGAAATCTAGAAATACGGAATCAACTTGAGATCCCGTGTCGATAGCGGCCATTACTTCGTGTGAATAAAGAGCTAGCTGCGTTGCACAAGAGCGATGTTTTCTGAAGCCATGCTGATTACGTGTCAATAGATCGTTCCCTTCGAGGTGATTCATAATGTTTGAATACAGTATATGCTCCAAAACCCTACTGCAAACCGACGTGAATGATATACGTCTGTAGTTAAATGGATTACTCCTACTACCCTTCTTGAACACTGGTGCGACCTGCGCAATTTTCCAATCTGTAGGTACAGATCTATCGGTGAGCGAGCGGTTGTATATGAGTGCTAAGTAGGGAGCTATAGTATCAGCGTAATCTGAAAGGAACCTAATCGGTATACAATCTGGACCTGAAGACTTGCCCGTATCAAGCGATTTGAGTTGCTTCGCAACCCCTAAGGTATCTACTTCTCAGAAACTCATGCTAGCAGATGTTCGTGTTTCAAATTCTGGAATATTCCATGCGTCTTCCCTGGTGAAGGAATTTCGGAAAACTGCGTTCAATAACTCCGCTTTAGCGCCACAGTCGTTAATAACAGTACCACTGGCACTGCGCAGCGAAGGTATTGACTGCGTCTTGCCGCTTGTGTACTTTACATACGACCAGAATTTCTTCGGATTTTCTACCAAATTTCGAGACAATGTTTCGTTGTGGAACCTATTAAAGGCATCTCGCATCGAAGTACGTGCCAAATTTCGCGCGTCTGTAAATTTTTGCTCATCTTCGGGATTTCGCGTTCTTCTGAACTTCGCATGCTTTTTCCGTTGCCTCTGCAACAGCGTTCGGACCTTTTTGGTGTACCACGGGGGATCCGTTCCATTTCTTACCAATTTATGAGGTATGAATATCTCAATTGCAGTTGCTACTATATCTTTGAATTTGAGCCACATCTCGTCTACATTCGCATAGTCAGTTCGGAAGGAATGGAAATTGTCTTTTAGGAAGGCTTCTAGTGTCACTTTATCCGCTTTTTTAAATAAAATTATTTTGCGTTTGTTTCTGATGGATTTGGAAGAAATGGTATTGAGCCTAGCTACAATGACCTTGTGATCACTAATCCCTGTATCAGACATGATGCTCTCTATCAGTTCTGGATTGTTTGTGGATAAGAGGTCAAATGTGTTTTCGCAACCATTTACAATTCGCGTGGGTTCGTGGACTAACTGCTCGAAATAATTTTCGGAGAAAGCATTTAGGACAATCTCGGAAGACGTTTTCTGCCTACCACTGGTTTTGAACAAGTATTTTTGCCAACATACCGAGGGTAGGTTGAAGTCCCCACCAATTATAACCGTATGAGTGGGGTATTTATTTGTTACGAGACTCAAACTTTCTCTGAACTGTTCCGCAACTGTATCATCGGAGTCTGGGGGTCGGTAGAAGGAGCCTATTATTAACTTAATTCGGCTGTTAAGTATATCCTCCACCCATACCAACTCGCACGGAGTATCTACTTCGACTTCACTACAAGATAAACCACTACTGACAGACACAAACACTCCACCACCAATTCTGCCTAATCTATCTTTCCTGGACACCGTCTGAGACTTCGTAAAAATTTCTGCAGAACTTATTTCAGGCTTTAGCCAGCTTTCTGTACCTATAACGATATCAGCTTCTGTGCTTTCTATTAGCGCTTGAAGCTCAGGGACTTTTCCAGCGCAACTACAACAATTTACAACTATAATTCCGACTGTTCCTTGATCCAAGCACATCCTGTAATTGCCAAGCACCCTTTGACATTGCAGCCCATCCCGCACTTTCCCGAGGCCTTCTAACCTAAAAAACCGCCCAGTCCACGCCACACAGCCTCCGCTACCCGTGTAGCCGCCAGCTGAGTGTAGTGAACTCCTGACCTATTCAGCGGAACCCGAAACCCCACCACCCTATGGCGCAAGTCAAGGAATCTGCAGCCAATACGGTCGCAAAACCGTCTGAGCCTCTGATTCAGACCCTCCACCCGGCTCTGCACCAAAGGTCCGCAGTCGTTTCTGTCAACGATGCTGCAGATGGTGAGCTCTGCCTTCATCTCGTAAGCAAGACCGGCAGCCTTCACTAAATCAGATAGCCGCTGGAATCCAGAGAGAATTTCCTCAGATCCAAAGCGACACACGTCATTAGTGCCGACATGTGCCACCACCTGCAGCTGGCTGCACCCTGTGCTCTTCATGGCATCCGGAAGGACCCTTTCCACATCAGGAATGACTCCTCCCGGAATGCACACGGAGTGCACACTGAATTTCTTCCCCTCCTTAGCCGCCGTATCCCTAAGGGGCCCCATTACGCTCCTAACATTGGAGCTCCCAACTACCAGTATGCCCACCCTCTGCGATTGCCCGGACCTTGAAGGCTGAGAATGATCCTCTGAAACAGGGCAGGCAGCTGCATCTGGCTCAGCCATAGACAGTGCCTGAAACCGGTTTGTCAGACGCTCCGGGGAGCCTTTCTGATCAGCCTCCGGGGACGCCTTTCGCTGCCTGCCACGCCTTGGAACGACCTCCCAATCAACCACAGGCGAGGGCTCAGCCCCACTGCGAGCAGCAACCGGGGCAACCACAGCGGCAGACCGATCTGGGGACAGACGGGACGAGGTTGACATCCCCGTGAAACCCAAGTCCGGCTCCCCACAGTGGTGCCCATTGGCAACAGCCTCAAGCTGCGTGACCGAAGTCAGCGCCAATTACAGCTGTGAGCGAAGGGATGCCAAGTCAGCCCTCATCCGAACACAGCAATCGCAGTCCCTGTCCATTGTGATCGATGTTGAACAACAGTTACCGAAACACGAGTCCGTGCCTAGATAATGCAAGCGAAACACGCAAGAATGTATCAACTAACCTGTACAAATGCCTAACGACTGCGCTACAATCTGCTGAATTTACGATTACAGTAACTAAAACTCGAAATTGCACCTCCTATACGAAACTCACACGCAATTTAAATAAGAATCTACGAAGTAAACACTAAAGCGCGATGCTACAACTGTCAAGTACTATAATACGCCCGAAATATATGAATTAAACAATGCAAGTACCCAAAAACACGCAAAGAAATTAATTAAGCTCTCTAACAAACAAGTAAGCTAGGGTTATACGACTTGCTGCTGCAGCTGCTTATCTAACGGCGGCAGGGAGCACATCCGTCTTATCAGGCCTTGGTTTGCGACCCCTGCCAGCTTCGCCTTCATACCCCTCCTCGGCCCGACACAGTTTCTGTGACCAGGAAAAAAATGTAGTCAGCGCGGCAGCCTACCACCATACGAGGGGCCCGGGTTCCATTCCCGCCTGGGTCGGTGATTTTTCTACACTCAAAGACTGAGTGTTGTGTCGTATTCATCATCGTTTTATCCTGATAGACTCGCAAGTCACCGACTTGGCGTCAACTATAAAGATATGCACCATAAGATCGGTCTACCCGACGGGACGCTCTATCCACACGCACATTCACATATTTCATACTTACATGCGACGCGAAGTGGAGCGGGTTGTAGACGTTGAAGCAAAGCAAGCGCTGTATCATGTGTAAGATACAGGGGCGAGCGAGTGTGCCGGGACTTGCCCCAGTTCACTGATAGTAGCGCCACTTCACCTTAACGCACCACATTTAAGTATGAAAATAAAAAATCAAAATTTACGTTTAAAACTTTCTTAAAATAAAGTTTAGTGTAAGAATGTTCCAATTATCAAGATTTATGTACCTAGGCTTACGGGTTTCCGTAAAAATGCCGTTTTAAGAAAAAAATTGGGGTTAAATAATAAAGATAGAAGCCAGAATATAGTCAGAATGTACCTTTAGACATCATAAATAAGTGCTGCAAGTTCGAAAAACATAGAACAAAAATTAACACCGGAATCCACGTTTTTAGGAAAAATCAAAGGCGCTAAATATTGGACTTAGAAATGTAAAAATTGGTTTTATGTTTCAGTTCACCCTAAAAATCATAACTGACAGAACACGTTAAACCACCTCTTACAGGTAAGTAAAAACCAATTTTTAACTAAAGTATACCCAATTGTAGTAGATAAAATACCTGTAATTTTAATGATAGAAAATTTTGGTTAAAACAGATGATAAAAGCTACCAATTAATAGAGCTATAAAATTTTTAAAGTTGTGGTATTAATAACAACCAATACAAATTCAAGTAAAGGTATGTTTCAGAGGTAACGATCTACCGTTAGTCCAGTATATAAATTCTAGAAGGCCAAGTTTTCATTCAAGTGAGCTGAAACTTTTTCTGTGCTTTTAGACAACTTGTCTGAATACATGTAAAAATTAAAAAGTTTCTAAATTCATTTATAACTATGATATTAAAGATTGTGTGTCCGAGAAAGCGGTCGTTCGGAGAGTGCAGCACTATGCAGAAAACCTGAGACAACAGATGTTCCGTCGGCCGTCCGCTCCGGCACCTGTATACATAAATACAGCCCGAGAGGCAGTGTTAAGGTTCACTCCGCACTCACCCACTGTAGGATCCACGTCTGTTAAACGTCAGATCGCGCTCTGCCTCGGATGAAGTTAGAGCCGGACTGTGACAAATCACGTGCTTGCGGTAAAAACGGATAGTGAACGCGGGAGGACTGTACACCGTCCTGGACCGCTTGGAATTCGCCAAAGGAACTGTTAGTGAGCCGTCCGTGAGAATTACAAATCCGCGTGGCAAGTGGTGAATATTATTTCCACTTTGTGGCGAGCGTTAATTTTGAACATCCAGTTGAGTATTATTTGTCAGAGGGATAGACAATCTGGTAGGTACGTTCCGTAGAGGTCACCTTAAAACTGCTAGTTTTGCTGTTAGAATAGAAGGATTTACTTCCAACTGAACACTGTGAATTTTCAATAGTTCTGATCCCGCTAAGTAGAAAGATAATAGAAACTTTTGTTTCAGTGGGCTGGACTACAATGTGGCCGTGCAGACTGGACCTAAGGTCAATACTTTTCCCTTCACTTTCTGGCTGACCACAAAATTACTTGCGAGGCTCTCCTGAATAAGACGGCGTACAGTTACCAACGACAGAAGTATAACAATTATTCCACCCACCGCCCCACAACGTCGGTAGTAGGGAGGGAGGGACGAAGAAATGTAGTTATTGAGTATATTCTGGGGAAATGACATGGGTTTGTTAAAAAGTCCGTATACATGAAACAACTGCGGTTGAACTTACAGTACCACTCCAAAGGGTTGAGTCCATATCAAGTAGGCATGACGTCAGATATGAGACGAGTTCGGAAGAAAGGAGTGATTAACGGCCCGTCAGTTAAGCGATGTCGTTAGAGTCGGAAAACAGTCTCGGAATGTAGAGCTGTAAGAAAGGAAATAAGCCTTCTCCTTTTCAGAATACCTACCACGGCTCTTGCCTTAAGGGAATCAGGTGAACCACAGAAAGGCTAAATCCAAAGGTTAAGAATTTGCCCAACTGCGCGAGAGCAGGTTCACCATTACCTCAGCGAACCGATCGACTGGGAGCGATGAGGTATTTTATAAACGAGTCGACTGCGCGCGGCTGTTTTATTTGTTATCTTTACACTGAACTGTTGGTAGCATTGTTATCATTAGAAGTCCCTTTCTCCGAGTGTTGTGCTGTATATGTCTAGTAAGTTACAAATTGACCTGTGGAGCATCTGATACGTGAAAGAGGCCATTAGTCGATCGTTGCTGGAAGAAATAAATATCGGAGAGATAGAGAAACACAACGAGGAGTAGCACAGTAAAAACATGTAAGTCACATATTTACTTAAATGGTTCTTCAATCCACGTTCTGTTCACTAATGAAGTCTGTCACAGTCATGAAGCCACTGAAAACTTGAACGGAAAAATACACTCCTGGAAATGGGAAAAAGAACACATTGACACCCGTGTGTCAGACCCACCATACTTGCTCCGGACACTGCGAGAGGACTGTACAAGGAATGATCACACGCACGGCACAGTGGACACACCAGGAACCGCGGTTATGACCGTCGAATGGCGCTACCTGCGCAGCATTTGTGCACCGCCGCCGTCAGTGTCAGCCAGTTTGACGTGGCATACTGAGCTCCATCGCAGTCTTTAACACTGGTAGCATGCCGCGACAGCGTGGACGTGAACCGTATATGCAGTTGACAAACTTTGGGCGAGGGCGTATAGTGGGCATGCGGGAGGCCGGGTGGACGTACCGCCGAATTGCTCAACACGTGGGGCGTGAGGTCTCCACAGTACATCGATGTTGTCGCCAGTGGTCGGCGGAAGGTGCACGTGCCCGTCGACCTGGGACCGGACCGCAGCGACGCACGGATGCACGCCAAGACCGTAGGATCCTACGCAGTGCCGTAGGGGGCGCACCGCCATTTCCCAGCAAATTAGGGACACTGTTGCTCCTGGGGTATCGGCGAGGACCATTCGCAACCGTCTCCATGATGCTGGGCTACGGTCCCGCACACCGTTAGGCCCTCTTCCGCTCACGCCCCAACATCGTGCAGCCCGCCTCCAGTGGTGTCGCGACAGGCGTGAATGGAGGGACGAATGGAGACGTGTCGGCTTCTGCGATGAGAGTCGCTTCTGCCTTGGTGCCAATGATGGTCGTATGCGTGGTTGACGCCATGCAGGTGAGCGCCACAATCAGGACTGCATACGACCGAGGCACACAGGGCCAACACCCGGCATCATGGTGTGGGGAGCGATCTCCTACACTGGCCGTACACCTCTGGTGATCGTCGAGCGGACACTGAATAGTGCACGGTACATCCAAACCGTCATCAAACCCATCGTTCTACCATTACTAGGCCGGCAAGGGAACTTGCTGTTCCAACAGGACAATGCACGTCCACATGTATCCCGTGCCACCCAACGTGCTATAGAAGGTGTAAGTCAACTACCCTGGCCAGGAAGATCTCCGGATCTGTCCCCCATTGAGCATGTTTGGGACTGGATGAAGCGTCGTCTCACGCGGTCTGCACGTCCAGCACGAACGATGATCCAACTGAGGCGCCAGGTGGAAATGGCATGGCAAGCCGTTCCACAGGACTATATCCAGCATCTCTACGATCGTCTCCATGGGAGAATAGCAGCCTGCATTGCTGCGAAAGGTGGATATACACTGTACTAGTGCCGACATTGTGCATGCTCTGTTGCCTGTGTCTATGTGCCTGTGGTTCTGTCAGTGTCATCATGTGATGTATCTGACCCCAGGAATGTGTCAATAAAGTTTCCCCTTCCTGGGACAATGAATTCACGGTGTTCTTATTTCAATTTCCAGGAGTGTAGCTTCCCATAGTGTAAAACAGAAGGCTGATACTGAATTATGGGACATTCCTTTAAAATTAATTCCTAAAAAAGTTATGTCCAATGGACTTGATATTTCCATTCATAACGTTACTAACATTAAAAAATATATTTATGGGCTAGAAGGTTTATTTTGTCGCTATTAAGAAGAAATTTAAATGAATATCTTCGTGTTTTGCTCATAGTGTCTATTGTAGGTGGGAAAAAAAGAAAATAAGCTTCTCAGCATCGGCTCTAATATTGTGTGCTTTTCAGTTGAAAGTACTTTACGACTGCTGTGTGATAGTGACAGAAATTTTGTTGACGGTTCCTTTGATTACTGCTGCATATTTGTTCATTAGTTATTTGTAATTCATGTTGCAAAAATGTTCAGGAGGTCTCCTTAATATTTTGTTTCTTGTCTAACCAAACAGCAGTTACATACGAAAAAGAATTAAAGGAAATCATAAATGCATGTGACGATATTATGTACCATGATGGAGACTTCTTTTGACGGAGGTGTGGTGGAGGAAACTTCAGGTGTTAGGGCTATCTTCTGATTATAAATAAATTAAAACTGATACAGGAAATGGTTACTCTATAGTACTTTTAATTTTTTTAAAAAACTGGTTATTATTATTATCATGAGGAATGAAAATAGTATCCGCGTCTTTTTAAATACGTCGATGAGTGCCCCACTATGGGCATCAGTATTTTATCAAGGATTTTTAACCATACTTACGACTGGTCAATGTTAGCCGTCACAAAGAGTACTAACCCTCTGAAAATGGGAGCGAATATACTGTAGTGCAAACTTAACTTGTGGTTTCCTCTGAGCCTAATCGACCTGACTGAAAAATTGACCATCAGCGCAGATGACATAATTGTGAAAGCGATAGCGCACGAAACTGAACTCTTCAAGAGCAGGCAAAATTTTGGGTTTGTGCGCAGTCGATTTCACCCGAATCTAAATGGTCGGAAGAAGATGTGAACCGCCGTCCTCCCGAATACAGCACACTATCTTAACCGCCTCGGTTGGTGGAGCGATTTCGAAGACGTATTGTTGGCAAAGAATAATTCTCATACGAAAGTATAATACAGATAATCTCTAATTATAAATGGCAATCGCTGGAAGAAAGACGACAATTTTCATGTAAACGTTTGTTGGGTAAAATTGAAAAATCGGTGTTCAAGGTATACTGTGCAGCAATACGGCTTAGCGCAACTCGCAGACAATCGTGGGAACAGAGGAACAGAGATAAGATCGTCTATCAAGAACACAGCATCGTTTTTCCAATCTTCGATATATACGTAAAACATAAGTGGAATGGCCTCCGCTAGAACAAAATACCCTTCGCACCATACCATACAGCAGCTCACGGAGCCATGGGCGAGGCGTAGATCCTCATTGCAGGAAAGCTTAGGGTCAGCGTCCCAAGATACCAGTATTTTCAAGCCAAATCCAAGGTTAAGTCAAGTGATAGGTGACTTAGGATCTTTGTGCAGACAGTTTTCAAAAGAATATCATGACAGGATAGTGGGTGGGGAGGGAAACATTTTGGACAGGTATGAGGCATATTACCTGGACAAGATAACTTCCCTGATGGCATCTGAGACCCCACATGTTGCTCTGGTGCCGGTCGGGACGATCAACAGATGGAGTTTCACTAGGCATGGGATACACCTAAATGGGATTGGGAAGGGAAGAATGGTGCAACTGATTCATGAAAGTATAGGGGTGGATGTCGTGCCACGCATGGTCAGACACTTATTGTCACGGGAACTATAAATTGGTCTTCTTTTTAGGATACATCCAGACAGTTATAGATTCTAACACACAAATTTAAACACATAGTACATGTTGTAAGGTGTCAGGCAAAAGCAACACCTTCCATGAAAACCCTGACATGATAAGCAAATCCAGTAGTATGTCACATAGCTCCGAATAAATCGTGACATTAAATTAACCAAAGTAATACGAGTAACGAGTGAGCAAATGGACTAACACAAGAACGCCTAAACGCATGTCATACCTTCCCATCGTGAGACAGACGCAGTTCCGAGGGGAGAAACGAGAACAGAAGCCGAGAGCAGAACCGTGTTAAGCTAGAAGGCCCTACGATAAGGGACGGACTGGACACCCACGTCGCCAGATAACCACTAGGACAACGCCAGCTGCAAGTTTTAGCGTGAGACTTTTTCGCGTCTCTGTTACGTTAGGATCACCCCCCAGCCCATGTTAAAAGACAGAGCCCTCCAGAAGAACAGTATAGATCTTACGATAACACTAAAAGGACCACACCAGCTGCAAGTTTTAGAATGAGACTTTTTCGCGTTTCTGTTACGTTAAGACCACCCCCAGCCCATGTTAAAAGCTAGAGCCCTCCAGAAGAACAGTATAGATCTTACGATAACACAAAAAGGGACACACCACCCGCAAGTTTTAGCGTGAGACTTTTTCGAGTCTCTGTTACTTTGCAAACTTTAAAAACATTGCCCCACCACGAAAAGTATAACGTTTCTCATTGGATAGACAGAATTTTTGTAGGCGGAGCTTAAAGTTAACATTGAGACCTTGATTGGTCAAATCAAAACACAACCATATAGTTTTTATCAAACCAACTTCGGTAAATGGTAGTAAGGAGAAGTTAGAAGTTAGTTAGTTCCGAGACGACCAGCTGGATGCCTGCTGCGCCGGCCGCTGCCGCCCTGAAGCTGCCTAACCAAAGACAAGGTAATGAACGCACGCGATGCCGCATAACAGCGCATAAAGCTTCACCCAGAACTGCAGAAGTCTCATCTGTTACACCCCCTTTTTGCATAATACTAGTGTCGATCGTAAATTAAAGCTCATGGCGTCTACATTTGTCACTTGAAGTAAAAATCTGAAACGCGATGATTTCTGTGGGTCACTGTAGACCATTTTGATAGTTTTTCTCTTTTGTGAAACAATTTAAACATAGATTGTAGCTGTGATATGGCATAGGTCATCCTTCGATCCATTGTAGAACTTGGAAACCCACTCAGGGAATATTCGTTCACATTTTTGTTGAACGCAATTGGTTTTTACCATTCTGTATTGAAACATTTCCTTTTATCAATAATGCAATTTATAAACAATGTTTTGCGAGTAGAATAAAATTTCCAATGGTAAACTTAACTGCTTTTTCTACTTTATTTTACCAGCTAACTAAAAATAGGAAATCCTTGAACCCCTTCCACTACATTTAGTTAGTATTAAGATTCTTTTACAGGGAGTGCAGTGGAGCCGACGCTGAAATCATTAAGTAGTTGGTTATATCATCGCTGGTCTCACTGAACTCTTCTGAATTCTACATGTCATGTGTGGTCTGGCGTCTCCTTACCAACAACAGGTCCCAGGTTCATACTAGTCAATTCCCTAAAAATCACGCTCAGAGTGTCGTTGCGCGAAAGTGGTAGGGAGACACGATATAGAGCAAACAGACACCACGCTGAATGTTAGAATGTCCTAAAAACAATTTCTGGAAACAGCATTGTCATCAAAGACGTTAAAATCATAAACGTAACATAAGCTAAAAATTCACTCACGTAATATCTAGAGAATAGCACTTGAGAACTAGACTCTAACCCTGGCGGTGAAACACGAATACAACGTTGAAATTAGTATTCAGCCGTGTATATGTTGTTTGAAGGGCCCAGTGAATCCATATCCGAATACCATAATTAACCTTTATTGCTGCATTTCAAGATAAGACACTACGTCATGGGACCAAGTCGGGTTATGAGCCACATTACATGAAACTCTATACTTCGTGGGTTACTGACTTATTTGCTGCCATCGGAAGAAACGTTACAGCCAGATACACAAGAAATATGGAAGCTCGTTAAGTATAAAAACATTATATACTACTCTAGAACTGAAGAAATCATCTTATTGCCTTCAGTGGTATTAGTTTCAGAATACTCAGAAATTACTGATACATACATCGGTTCAGTTAATTTTGCCTGGAAGGCCAGATAGTAGTAAGAACATATGGGGAAATGAATTAAAAGTTGTTGTTGCACAATATTGTCTTAAAGATATTCGGAGAACTGGAAATAAGTTAGCAGACAATTCAAATCATTATTTGTTCTTCGATCTGTGTTTGTAATACAGTACACTAGGACGTGTTAACAATAGTATCTGCACGTACAACCATAAGGAAATTTATATTTCATAATGAATTGATGGGAAAGCTCTATTACCAATAAATGGCCGCAGTTCATATTTATTATGTGAGTCGTGACATAATTAAACCACTACTCTCCCGTATTGGATACAATGGTTTGATTATGTCATTTACATTGTTAAAATCAGTACAAGAAGAAGGCATAAAAATTACGTAACTTACAAAATATCCTATTACACACCGTAAGACCACAGCTTCAAGCGAA
Organism: Schistocerca gregaria; assembly: GCF_023897955.1. Taxonomy (NCBI): domain Eukaryota; kingdom Metazoa; phylum Arthropoda; class Insecta; order Orthoptera; family Acrididae; genus Schistocerca; species Schistocerca gregaria. Next base: position 849,373,662 of record NC_064931.1, read on the forward strand.
GTATCTTGACAAAGAATGTCAGCCATATTTCCATCCACATGATTACTGCATTGCTTGTGGATGAGAAGCTTCGAATTATACTCGTATTTACTGAACGAAAGCCAGGGACGGAAACAAATGTGCAAGATACAGCAGTAAGACCGTCTTCTATTATGAATATCACTGGATGTTCTTGTACCTTCAAGCATTCCACTCTTTGTCACTGAAGTAATAGAGAATTTTGTTGTGAAAACACTACTCAAAGCGTAAACACAAGGGTATAATGGGTATAACATCTGTCTACACGGAGCACAAGCTTGATTAGGACGAGGGACAAGGAAGGGAATCAGCGGTCTTTTCAAAGGAACTTTGCCACAAGTTTGTCTTCTTAAAGCTAGAGAAACCATGGGAAACCTAAACACAGTTGACCAAGGGGTATTGGAATCCCACTCCTCGCGAATACAGTTCTCGTATGCTAACCACCGTGCTAACTAATTGTTTTTCATTTTTCTTTAGTCATCAGCGTGGATAAACTATTTAGCAGCAAAAATTATATTATTTTAGCCTTCAACCATTTCACTGTTCAGGTATGAAGAACTACGAACACCAACAACTTTTTAAAACATACAAATGCACAAATTACTTAAAAATAATAAAACAATATTTCCCAATGTTGGAAAAACGGTAAAACTTCTTAATTTCAGAATAAACAAGTGATAATTAAACTTACGTTTAGCAAAAAAGCTTACAAACACGTTCGTATAGTCACAACTCTGTAATATGGAAACGGTATTGTTATTTCCAGTATATTATTTGCAAACTGATACTATCAAAGAAAATTCCGTTAGCTAATCATTAAAACTGGGAATGCACCTTCCCAATAGGTACGTGATCAGATTTCAAAGAAGCTAACCAAAACAAATATTATCAAACATCTAAGAATTGCCTTATCGATCTGCTGTAAATGGTCATTAATGTTTGTAGAGATAATATTTTGAGTGTTCTCAGTTCTGCCAGGAGGTGTATGTTGCTAAACTTGGGGCAAGCAAATATCAGATGATTAATATATCTAACGCCGGAATGACTATAATCGCAAATGGCTGAATTTCTTAGCCGCAAGCTTTCGTGACTGAATCTCATCCACGTAGTGGCAGAGATAGCTCTGCGTGCATTGACATGGTATGAAACAAATGTAAGCGAGAGTTGTAGGGGCTGTACCCAGGCATAATATTTTCCATTATTTAAAGTTTCCCATACCCCTTGCCACTGGCATGTGATTTCATTTTTTATTTTATGTAAGAAGTCGATGATAGATAGTCGGATACAAGGTAAACTCTGGATGTAGCAGCTACCGTAACTGACTGGTCTACTGTTTATCTCCCGATATATTGCACTTTTTCTGATCGAAGAGAATTTATTTACTGTTGTAGCAAATTTTATAGCCTTACATTTCTCATGTCATTTCCTGATTGTTGGAATGTACAACTCTGGCAGTTACTTGACCGTGGGGGGGGGGGGGGGGGGGGGAACACAGAAAACCCAGCGCGATCAGTAGTTGTGGTTCTTTGTTTCCTGCCACTTTTACCGACATGGGTGGCCCAGTGGTTAGATGCAATGTAATAATTTAGAATTCTGTTAATTTTCGTATTGATCTCTGATTTTCTACTGGAGTTTAACTGTGTTCTTCTTTAACTTCTCCCGACTTATTATATTAGGTAAGTCGGAGTGATCGTCCGGATTGTCATGTCAGGCATGCGCAGTATTTCGACAACAGAACGAAATGCGCTAATAGACTAATGGAAGGACTAATGTTCATAGCTGCAGCCGCAGTCGGCGGGCCCGCCGTACCGAACACAATCGGCCTTTGGCTGCAGAGTCCCTAAATTACCCTCGCCATATGACCTTTGCTTTTTCATTACCGTGTTCTGCTCTAGGTTTCCGGTGTTTTTAGTTTCAAAAGCTTCTGTTATGATGGAAGCACAGAAGTTGAAAAACCAATAGTTCTTTTGGTTGAAATTCGCAGGAAGTTCCTTTTCCAGTCTGCCTCTGATTTGCCTTTGTATGATAAACCGCACTGTCAAGGACTTGGTACACTGACAACTTCGGTAAACCTTCGTCATTAGGAGTGTCTAACTATTAGGCGTGTAATAAAGTAGTGTAAACAGTATCGTGGATTCAACTCCGAACTTGTTTTGAGCGCTCGAGCGAAGCAACACTAAGCCCACGGTCGGCAGTCATGAACTGGCAGCTGCATTTCTCGCCGGCAACAGCTACCCGTCAAAGAAGAGACGTGAAATGGGCCCTGCAAGGGTGTGTTCTCTTAAGCCGCGTATACACTGGGCGACCGAACACTGAAGAGTCGGCGAAGCGTAGTTCGCTCGGACAGTGCGAACAGTACAATCAGCGAACACCCGTGTCCCTTGTGCTGTGACGAATGTGACTCCGTATATTTGAACAGCCTAAGAGGTACGTAGTACCATTCGCAGAGCAATCAGAAGTTCACTCCATTCACTAACTTTGAGTGAAGTTTTGAGTAGGATTCCCGCCGGAGGCTCGAGTCCTACCTGCGGCATGGGTGGGTGTGTTGTTCGAAGCATAAGTTAGTTTAAGTACGGTGTAAGTTCAGATGGCTCTAAGCACCATGGGACTTAACATCTGAGGTCGTCAGTCCCCTAGGCTTAGAACTACTTACACCCAACTAAGCTAAGGACATCACTCACATCCATGCCCGAGGCAGGATTCGACCCTGCGACCGCAGCAGCAGCGCGGCTCCGGAATGAAGCGCTTAGAACCGCTCGGCCACAGCGGCCGGCAGTAACTCTAGGGACAGGTGACTTCAGCAGTTTGGTCCCTTAGAAATTCACTCACATTTGATAATTTTTTATTCTATTTTATTTTTATTTTTATTAGGCCCGATCTTTCTACGAATTCGTTGTGGGCATAGCGTTGTTCTAAAATAAAACTTCCGAACTTGAGTAAAACTAAAACTCTGAGCCCCGTAAATGCAAAGTACCATAAGGTATCATTAGAAACTGAGGCTTTAATATCATTAAAACGTTACTAGATAACAACTGGTTTTCAACATGCACGAAGATAATGGACAATGGTTTTTATTTTTTGCTGCTCAGATGCCGCAGATTTGACAAAAAAACGTTGAGGTACAGGATAACACTCAGTGTGTTGCCTGGTTCACAGAGACGAAGTGCGAAGCAAAGTACAACGAAACTTTTAGATGCAGTATGGAAGGTTTGTTGCGGAACTGTTACGCTCGTTCATTACCTGCAACTAAGTGTGAACTGGTTGCAGCAGATCGCCCGTAGGAAAGCTAAGCAGAAAGCTACCGTACTGCAACTCGCACCAGGCTGCATACAACGTAACTCTTCTAAGAATCGGGAAAAGACCTTAATTTTGAATGAAAGGTGTAAATACTGGCAACACTTCGTTATGTTCTGAACCTTGAGATATGTACGTTCACTGCCAAGCCCGTGCTAATCTTAACAAAGTCATGCATAAACCCTTTCATTCAGGTTAGCAACTTTATGGTAACGTATTTCCCAAAATCTGAACGGCTACTAAGCACGGACTGCTTGTAAGTGAAAATTCTCGACAATACTATTAATTGTATAATACACTTAACTCTTTATACACCGATCTGCTCAATATGCCACGCGGAATTACTGTCTTTTTTCATACACAGAATTACTTAAAAATCCGCACTTTCTAAAAAACACACCTTCACTTTAAAACACTATTGAAACATGTAGCAGAACTAAAACTTTACGGCCAATATAAAAACATTATTCTCCCGCGTTAGTCTGCGATTTTCCTGACTGACCGATCAACAAATAACACACTCTCGAAAAGTGCTTTTTCCAAAATAAATATTCTGATATTTTGTTTATACTCTACGTTATTAAATATCTTCATTTGCTCTCGAATTAGCTTTCTTTTCACCATAAACTTACTTAACATATTATGATACAAAATTTCCCGTCATCTGCATTCACACTGTCATAAAATTTTCTCACACTAGTTCGTACAGCGTTCATCAGTAGAACAATGATCTACATGTTCACTTTAGACCCCATTCACGCATAATTCACGCTACTAAAAGCATATGAAAAACTATACAAACATAAATAAACCAAAAAAGGTTCCAAGAAATAAACAGAACAATTCACAAAAGCATTCTCTTGACCTGTTTCTTGAACGTCTCTGTGCACTACTTCACTCTGGTGGTCAAAATTCTCAACTAGATTATAGTTCGTTCTGTTTAGTCCTGTCCGCTACTGTCCTCTAGCAGATGAAAATTACAGCTACCTACTTAACCCACTTAAGACCATCTGTCACTGCACGCATGAGTCATTCTCTCGATACACAGGCTCTAGACAGCGATATATGGTGCGAGACCTCAGACCACCATCCTGAGCATCTGTTCGGTCTTCGTCTCGCAACGTGGACAAGATACGGCAGGAGTTTGCTACGAATCCGAAAAAAAATATTTGGGCTGCAAGGTGAGGAAGAATGTAATTTCTAAGTTATGAAGTTATGAAGATAATTTGTGGGCGTCCTGTCTTGTATACTACGTATGTACAATAATATTTTTCCGAATTTTATAATTAAGGTTTTGTAAATTAAATTCTTAACCGAAATTTTCGTAACTACTTCCAGACATCATGCGAATATATTGTATCTGCAATTGATATGGGCATACATTGTTCCAGTTTAGTCTTCCGGATGCTATTGGAACAGGTGAACCGTCACTAGGAGTCATGCGTTGACTTAACTCGCCAAGTGTAGTAGCAGTCTTGAGCCGGGTTTTCTTAGGAATTTTGCGTTGTGTAGTGCGTAATTCTACAGGCGTAGAGCGTCGTCCCCTCGACAGTGACAAAGTAGTGAAGGTGTTTTCCGATAGGGCGCAGCGCCAACGTTTTACGTCAGAGGTGACAGGTCACCTAGTCCTAGACGAGTGTACTGCGTTACACGCTACGTTCTACTGAAGCGACTGCTGCAAGTCAAGTAAAATTTGTGTGCAAAATAGCTACAAAGTGTGCTAAAATGCTCCAATTTGCGCTGCAGCATTGCTAACGACAGATGTTCAAAAACAACTGTGTGTGGACCACATTCCTCTGAATTTCAACAAACATTAGAACCACCTCTCTTAGCAAAATGCCAACGTTCTCTGACAAAAACATGGCGGAACGTGATACTCCTCCCAAATTTGTAAATGAGAAGGAAGAAGACAGAATTCATTTTAAATAAGAAAGAGCTGTCGAAACCACAATGAAGCAAAGCAAGCGCTGTATCATGTATAAGATACAGAGGCGAGCGAGTGCACGGGACTTACCCTAGTTCACTGCTAGTAGCGTCACGTCATCGTAACGCGCCTGCATATAGTATTGCACCACATTTAACATAAAAGTAAAAATTAAGATTTGTGTGTAAAACTTTGTTAAAGTATAGTTCTATGTAATAATGTTTCAGGTAACAAATCTTAATGTTATAAAATTAGTAGTTTACGTAAAATTCACGTTTTGAAAGAAAAATAGGAGGCGCAAAATAATGACGCTAGGAAGCCAAAATTTGGTGAGAAGGTGCAGTAAGAAGTCATTAATGAGTGGTGCTGGTTTCCAAAACCATAAAACTAAAATTGACTCCAGAATCCGCGTTTTTCGGAAAAATCAGAGGCGCGAAATAATAGAGCTACAATATTGAAAATTGGTAGGATGCTTCAGTTCACCCTAATAATAATAATGGAAATACCACAATCAGTTACCTCTTCTAGTTTTTTTTAGTAATTTAGTAAAAACTACTTTTGTGAGTAAAATGTACATAAGCATTATAGATTAAGTACTTTAAATTTTAATGATAAAACAAATTCTTTAAGACCAATGATCAGATAGGACAATTAACAAAGCTACACCAAGTTTTAGTCTTGTAGCATAATTAACAGCTGATACAAGTCTTAATAAAGCTATGGTTCAGAGGTAACAATCTACCGTTAGTTCCATTGTAAAAATTCTAGAGAGTAAAGTTTTAATTTTAGCGGGCTGAGATTTTCTACGTGCTTCTGTACTGCTCAGATGTATGTATACAAAAATTGAGAAGTTTGTAAAGCTATTATTAAATGTGATATTTAAGATTATGTGCCTGAGATAGCGATCATTTGGAGGCTGCAGGCATCTGCATAGGAACGGAAAGAACAGATGCTCTCTTGGCGGTACGCGCCGGAGCTATATAAAAAGAGCGGCAGAGGCAGTAGAAGCTCACTCCGCATTAGACCAACGCCTAGTCCACGCGAGCTTAACGTCCGATCGCGCCTCGCCTCGGGTGACGTCATAGCGGGCTGTGACATGCGCGTACTTAGCAATGTAAACGGACATTGAAAATCGCGAGGACTGTACACCGTCCTGGATCGTTTAGACTTCGGTAACAAACTGTTATTGTGCCGTCCGTGTGAAGTATAATTCCGCGTGGCAAGTGGTGACTAACTCCACTTTTAAGGCGAGCATTAATTTTTTTTTTTTAACATTATTGCGAACTATTAATAGAGCACCGTTAGTTAGAGTAATGAACTATTCGGGAGGAACTTGCTGTAGAAGTCGCCTCTGAACTATTAAACGATTGGCTGAATTAACAATATTTAATGTCTTTAGCATTTTCAGAAGTTTCGAGTAATTTGTGTGAGCCTTTAAGATAATAAAATCTTGTTTGGAACTTTAAATTTTATTGAAGCAGCCCTAATCCCGTCAAGAACTATGGATATTTTTCGTTTAGCTGGGCTGTACAGGAATGTGGCCGTGCAGACTGGGAACTAAGGTCAGTAAGTTTCCCTTCGCTTTCTGACTGGCCACCAAATTAGTTGCCAGGCTCGCGTGATTTAAGGTGGCAATGTTCAACTTTCATTCAACATTAAACAACGACTTCTTCGCCGTCCCACATATGTTGCATCGGCAATAGTCTGTTACGTGAAATGAACATTCAAACAACTCATTCGACAACTTCTTCGCCGCCCCACATATGGTGCTTATCGGCCGGGAAAACTGAATTAAAAGCAAATAAAAGTGCTCGATGTGTGAAAGCGATTGGTATAAATTAACGAACTCGGTAGGCAATAACAGGACACTGAATTGAACTAGTGTGGGAACAGTGTTACCAGTAAAGGCGGGTGTAGTGTATAAACAATAAGTGTCTACCGCGGTACGTTGGTTAGTGACGATGGTGAGGAAGGCGACGATGCTGGATCGCGGCTGCCGACGGCGCTGAGACTAAAGGAAGACGGTGCGTCATCGCGGAGCTGCGCTGATCTGCGAGACAGCTGCCGGCTGCGCCGAGCGGTCAACGGCGCCTTGCTGCCCCCCCCTGGAGCTATTGCAGTAGGCGATTCCTGTGGCGGTACTCGACGCTACAGCTGCTGCTGCTGCCTTCAATACGTCGCGACGCGTCGCATCACGATTGCTGGTACACCGCGACGACATCATTCGTCGAAATCAAGCATTTAAGTTAAGTCAAAGACTTTTAAAATATTTATTAACTGCTGCTAACAAACTAAAAGATATGGAAAGTAGTGTACATTTCAGAAGGGAACCGGTCTCTGACCAAGAATCCTCAGGATCAGGAATTGAGTTTAATGAGGATGGTTCCATTAATCCCTCAAATATTGAACTAGAACGTAATTTGTCACCAGTAAATTATGACTTTAATTTAAATGAGAGTGCAGGGATGCAATCAATAAGTGAAATAGAAGTCAAAAGGGAGCCAGTAGAGTTGCTAACTTTGTCAGGTAGTGAAACTGAGCTCAATATATCTCCAGCTCAGTCAAGTCAAGAGATACAAAGTATCAAGGTAGAAGCTCCGGATTGGATGCAAATACTGTTTGCCAAACTCGAATCAAACCAAAATAAAATTGAGGCTAAAATTGAAAATAGTAATAAAGAGTTGGAGAATAAAATTGAGGTTAAAATTGAGGATAGTAATAAAGAACTAAAAGAAGAACTGCAATCAAAATGGAATAGTTTGAATTATAAGATAGATGCTATTCATCATGACATTCAAGTAAAAGTAGGGCAACAGTTAACTAAAATGCATAGTACTTTCAAATGTGAAATAGATCAAATTCAAAAAAATTATCAAGAGGCAGATGAACTTTTGGAAGTGAGGTTGTCCGAAAGATTGAGCAACGAGTCCAAACTTTGCTCTGACAGAGTTAAAGAGGTACAAATTAAAGTAGATACTTGTCAGAAAAACATTGAGAAAGTAAAAGAAACCTGTACCGAAATTCGTGGTGCAGTGGAACAAAGATGTTCTGCCAGGATAGAAGCAGTAGAGTCACAAGTAGAGGAATTAAATACTAACATTGCTAACCTAGAAAATAGAGTAACCTCTGTTAATTCTAGTCATTCTACTGTACAGCATGTGACTTCAGTTGACGCCGCTTTTATAGGGTGTCGACAGTTCTTGCGCTTTGATCCTGATAAGTACATTCACCCTCTTGAATTTTGGAATGACTTTGAGGATGTTCTCCCCAACACTTGGTCAGAAAGAGAAAAAATTTCATTTATAAGAAGTCATTTGTCAGGTGATGCTTTGCGATGGTCAGCGGATGTAATGATCAAATGTAAAACTTTATCTGAATTTAAGTCTGCATTTCTCAACGAATACTGGTCACATAACAAACAAAATGATGTGTTAAGGGAATTCTGGAGTGGTAAGAAGTTTTTCCCAGGGCGTGAATCAGTAAAGGATTTCGCTAGGAAGTGGGTTTCAAGACTGTCACATTTGACAGAAAAGATGAAGCCAGATATGATCATTATGGGTTTAGAAGGTAAGCTGCCGTGGTACTGGCAGAAGAGGATCATTTCCGCCCCTAGAGATAATATAGACAAATTTATTGAATATCTGGAAAGAGTGGAAAGAGTAGCTGCTGCTGAGGAGCAGGTGCAGCAGAATAACAAATCTTCTAACAATCACGTACAAAATAATGGAAACGTGAACGTTAGAAATATGGAAGTTAGGCACACCAAAACAAACTATCGAAACCAAAGCCGTGGCAGAGGAAGAGGGGGTAGATACTCACCACGCTTTCGTAACAACTACTATGACGAAAGTGGAGAAGTAAATACTATGCCATTAAGACAAGAAGGGAGTCATGATGCTACTATATCTAGTGGTGTCACAGATGAACACAACAGGCCGCGTGTGGGAAACTAAATCCCGTCTATGAGGAAACTGGCGCTCACCAGGCGGTAACAGTAACACAGCCAGTAACGGAAACACAGACAATCAGCCAACATACACAGACAGACAACATGGATGACGAAATAAATACAGATAATACCAGTGATGTGTTAAGCCACTCTCACAAAATAGTGGATAGTATTTTGGATACACTAGAGAAATGGGTCAAGGAAGAACAGGAACTCAAGGTAGATAATCGGTTTGAGTCTGATGGGAATAATGATGAAGTAAAAGCTTACATCTTCGATGAAAATGGCAATCTAAAAGCTGAAGTAGAAGTAGCAGAAGTAGAATCAGTACTGCAAAACTTTAGAGAGGAGGAAATGATGAATGAAGGGGGTAGAAATAGTAACGAGGTGAAAGAATCTAGTAGCTGTGTAAACGTGCCACAAATGGTTGAAGGTGACGACATTCTTATGAACAGCAATATTGCGCAGGGACGCAGTTGCTCAGAGGTAGAGGATAGTTTGGCTGATGTGCAGCAAACAAAAGTAGAAAAAGTCGTCAGATGCTTCGATTTAAAGTTAGTGGACAGATTAGAGAAAGCAGCTAGGATTATAGAGCATGATGAGCCTCAGGATGTAAATGTAAATGTAATTGCAACTGATCAGAATTACTTTAGCTGGAAGAACATAGAACGAGATTTATTAGACGAGGTGTGTGAGCAACCTGTTCAATGTAAAATAACTCACCCTGTTATCAAAGTAAACATATCAGGAGTCACTGAGCGTTGTCTGCTTGACAGTGGCAGTGAAGCAAGTGCTTTATCACAAACATTTTTTGACACCATACCCAATTAAGAGAAGTTAACAGTTATGAAAGAAAGTGGCTTAAAGATTATAGGTGCTACTGGAAAAGTCTCTAGACCAGTTCAACACGAAGCTTTGATACCCATTGGTATAAATGACGTAGTAATAGATCATCCTTGTTTGATTGTGCTAGGCTTAAGTGTTGATATGTTGATTGGTACTGATTTCTTATCAAAGTACCAGGGAAAGATCAATTTTGATCAGAACAACTTAATTTTAACTTTACCTGACTCTAAAGTGATAAGAGAGTCTTTTATAGGAAGTCATATAGGCGGTAGTAATGAAACTTGGGAACTGCCTATTAGAGTAATAAAGAATATTGTGGATCTAAAGGAATTTAAAATTAACAGTAATTAATTACTGTAGGGAGTCTGCCACTCTTTGGCGGATACACGGTTTGGCGTACCGTGCAGTCCCAGCTGGGTGAAACTTTATTTCCTTTTCAAGTTTCATTCCCTTCTTCTGGTCTATCATAACAGGTAAGAATCACATATGTCTTCATGTTGTATATATGCTATTAGGTTTTAAGTATTCTTAGTAAGGATCTACCTAGTGAATGGCAAAACAAAAGTCTGAGTACCAATAAGAGGCAAACATGGCTAAAATAAATAAATTAAAATACTTCATGTAATTGTAAAGGGTTAGAAACTACAACTAAGAGAGACACTTTGCAGTATACGAAGTACGGTATGAATATGAATAATCCATGAGATTATGCAGAAGGTAGTATGTTGCTAGAAATAAGGTTGTCTGAAGGAAAACAGCGTAAGAAGGTAATGCTCATAGAGGCAAGCAATGGCGTTTTAGAATTAAATAAATGGAGATGTGTGGAAGTGGTGTGAGGATCGCACCAAATATATAGAAACAGGACGTCAATAGGCTGACAAAAGGAAAAGGGAGAAAGAAGTGGAGAAATGAAGTATTTTGAATCTGGAAGAAAAGGGAGAAAATGAATGAGGTGAAGAAGTGAAGTAAGTAAATTGAAGTAAATGATGTAGGATTAAAGAATAATTCCCTCACGTCTCGTGAAATGGTGAAAAACGCTAAATCTTGCTTGAGGCAAATAAATAATTAAACAGACAACAGAAACACACAAATATTGGAAAATGCAGAAATTTGGAATCGGTATACTGAAAATAACTAATTTCTTTAGTAATTCATACAATAAAGCAAAGTGCTGGTCAGCAAATGACTTCTTTGATGAACTAATCCATACGATAATTAAGCCAGAGTACATTAAAACTAAAAGGTTACTCAATTTTCTAAGTTGAAGCAAGATCTTAATATATTAATTTGCTAAAAGAATTTTCACTATTTAGGAACCTAAAAGATTATTTATGAAAGAAGAAAGTAGGAGCTATTGTATCAGATACGACTTAGTGCTAAATGTCTTTCTGACAACTTCACAATTAGTAAAATAGTGCCAGAATATAAACTATAAAATGTACTTTGTCCTACCTTAGATATAAGTTGAAAACAGAAACTTAGACTGTATTGTCTGTTTCTCAGGGACATGCAGGCTGCATGAATGACTGACAACAAGCGGTAGGGAGATTGGAAGTAGAGACGCAAACCACAGTGAATACAGTTTCCTCCCACAATTTTGTCAATCAGTGAAATTAAATGAGTGTTACAATAGGACACCCACCACAGTGCCGAGTATTATAGTAAAAGAAAAATGTGAGTGCGTTGCAGTGATAAAAGTCGTGTGTATTTTCTTTTTCAGGAAGAGACTGATTTTAAAGAAAAAAAAATTAACTATTTTGTAACCATTGAAAAATTTATATTTCCATGTAAATGTATGTCAATAATTTGTGAATGTCTTCTGTACTAGGTTTTCTATGTGTATATGAGTATGGTTATTTTGTGTATGTAGTAATAAGGAATTTCCTAAGAAGAAGCAACTTAAGTTGAAAGAGGTATACTAAAGTAATCCATCGCTTGTTTGTTCTTTTAGAAATTTAATTTTGTTCAAAAATAGATTTTCACGAAAATTAAAAAGGGGGTGATGAAGCAAAGCAAGCGCTGTATCATGTATAAGATACAGAGGCGAGCGAGTGCACGGGACTTACCCTAGTTCACTGCTAGTAGCGTCACGTCATCGTAACGCGCCTGCATATAGTATTGCACCACATTTAACATAAAAGTAAAAATTAAGATTTGTGTGTAAAACTTTGTTAAAGTATAGTTCTATGTAATAATGTTTCAGGTAACAAATCTTAATGTTATAAAATTAGTAGTTTACGTAAAATTCACGTTTTGAAAGAAAAATAGGAGGCGCAAAATAATGACGCTAGGAAGCCAAAATTTGGTGAGAAGGTGCAGTAAGAAGTCATTAATGAGTGGTGCTGGTTTCCAAAACCATAAAACTAAAATTGACTCCAGAATCCGCGTTTTTCGGAAAAATCAGAGGCGCGAAATAATAGAGCTACAATATTGAAAATTGGTAGGATGCTTCAGTTCACCCTAATAATAATAATGGAAATACCACAATCAGTTACCTCTTCTAGTTTTTTTTAGTAATTTAGTAAAAACTACTTTTGTGAGTAAAATGTACATAAGCATTATAGATTAAGTACTTTAAATTTTAATGATAAAACAAATTCTTTAAGACCAATGATCAGATAGGACAATTAACAAAGCTACACCAAGTTTTAGTCTTGTAGCATAATTAACAGCTGATACAAGTCTTAATAAAGCTATGGTTCAGAGGTAACAATCTACCGTTAGTTCCATTGTAAAAATTCTAGAGAGTAAAGTTTTAATTTTAGCGGGCTGAGATTTTCTACGTGCTTCTGTACTGCTCAGATGTATGTATACAAAAATTGAGAAGTTTGTAAAGCTATTATTAAATGTGATATTTAAGATTATGTGCCTGAGATAGCGATCATTTGGAGGCTGCAGGCATCTGCATAGGAACGGAAAGAACAGATGCTCTCTTGGCGGTACGCGCCGGAGCTATATAAAAAGAGCGGCAGAGGCAGTAGAAGCTCACTCCGCATTAGACCAACGCCTAGTCCACGCGAGCTTAACGTCCGATCGCGCCTCGCCTCGGGTGACGTCATAGCGGGCTGTGACATGCGCGTACTTAGCAATGTAAACGGACATTGAAAATCGCGAGGACTGTACACCGTCCTGGATCGTTTAGACTTCGGTAACAAACTGTTATTGTGCCGTCCGTGTGAAGTATAATTCCGCGTGGCAAGTGGTGACTAACTCCACTTTTAAGGCGAGCATTAATTTTTTTTTTTAACATTATTGCGAACTATTAATAGAGCACCGTTAGTTAGAGTAATGAACTATTCGGGAGGAACTTGCTGTAGAAGTCGCCTCTGAACTATTAAACGATTGGCTGAATTAACAATATTTAATGTCTTTAGCATTTTCAGAAGTTTCGAGTAATTTGTGTGAGCCTTTAAGATAATAAAATCTTGTTTGGAACTTTAAATTTTATTGAAGCAGCCCTAATCCCGTCAAGAACTATGGATATTTTTCGTTTAGCTGGGCTGTACAGGAATGTGGCCGTGCAGACTGGGAACTAAGGTCAGTAAGTTTCCCTTCGCTTTCTGACTGGCCACCAAATTAGTTGCCAGGCTCGCGTGATTTAAGGTGGCAATGTTCAACTTTCATTCAACATTAAACAACGACTTCTTCGCCGTCCCACATATGTTGCATCGGCAATAGTCTGTTACGTGAAATGAACATTCAAACAACTCATTCGACAACTTCTTCGCCGCCCCACAACCACCGCAAATGGACAAAATAGACACATACTTGATAACCGTGGCTACAATCTGAAAAACTTTCAGCCCGATCTCGTCTCTCATAGCAAGACTGCAGTTTTACGAATCGTCACAGAGACAGAAGTGTTCAACCAGTAACGTCAGTGCGGTTGTAGTTTCCCAACTGTGAAAATTATCTGTCGTCGCGTTGCTCGTCAACCTCGTCCCCAGATCCGAACCGATGCGGGTATATATGCACGGATGTGTAGCAAAATATTAGTGAGGCATTCATGTCTCTCCGACGTGCATGCGCCGAAACGTGAACTATTGCTACGTTATTACCAAATGATTCCTAACAGGAAAAACGTGCTGTTTTCCCTTTCTTGGAAGCCAAAGGAAAAACGCCGGTAGGCATCCATCTCAGAGTGAAGAATGTGTGTGGGTCGGGGTGTCTGTCGAACCTACCGCTGAGCTGGCCGCTGTTCGACAAGAGACGCTGGTCGATTTGGAAGGCCAGCCTCAACCAATACGGACAAATGGAGGACACGAGCACCCGCCCTATACTCCTAATATTTCTCCAAACGATGATCACGCCTTACGTCCCTTAGAAAAGGCCTTGAAGCGTCTGTGATGGTTATCCGGGAGGATGTGCACCAGGCGGTTACAGACATCTTCAAGCAACAGGACATGGTGTCTTATCAAATGAGTTTCTTCAACGTGGTGCGTCCGTGGGATGATTGCCTCAACCGTAACGGCGATTTTGCCTAATTGGTATACCGATTCTGGACGGTACAACCTTCTGACTCAAACATATTAATCGTCACATATTGTGGCTAAAACAGTACAAGAATTAAAAATGATGAATCTTACATTTTATAACGCTGCTGTAGGTTTATTACCTAATTGGCATTAACATCTTAGTGTAGGAATCTGGATATCCTTAAGACTAACTCTATGCTCTGCTGCTACCTCCATTGTAACCAAAAACGTAACGGTGGCATGCAGAGCTTGCTATCCACACAAGCAGTGGGTGTGCTGCTAATTCCGCACGTTCTGGCAAGGCAGACCAATGTAAGCACCTTCTCGAGATCCTTGGCTGTTAGATTCTTATCTGCTTTATTCTACCGAACAATAGCGCCATACTATACCATAGGTCTTATTACAGAGATGCGTATACAATACATGCTTCTTGGGCATAAACCTCAGTTTTTTCTACAAGCCCAGCAAGTGCATGTGAAGGCATCTTTGGCCTTGAAGTTTCTGTTTTTTTTATGTGAGGGGCCAATGTTAGTTTCGCATATTGAGAGATCAATGTCAAAATATCCAGACTCGTGAACAGAGGTCGACAAGAGGTTCGTTACCTCACACCACTTATTGCCCGAACCGCCCGTTTCTGAGTCAAAAATATCCTTCTAGAATGGGAAGAGTTACCCCAAAACATAATACCATACGACATAAGAGAATGAAAATAAGCAAAGTACACTAATTTACGTGTCGAAGTATCACTCACTTTCGATACCGTTCGAATAGTGAAAATGGCAGCATTAAGTCTTTGAACAAGATCCTGAAGGTGGGCTTTCCACGACAGCTTACTATCTATCTGAATACCTAGGAATTTGAACTGTTCAGTTTCACTAATCATACGCCCGTTCTGTGAGATTAAAACGTCAGGTTTTGTTGAATTGTGTGTTAGAAACTGTAAAAACTGAGTCCTACAATGTTGTTTGCACCGGCGTCGCAGACAACCAGCAGTTGTCCATTCAGCTAGAAGCAGCTAACTACCGCCTCCTCACTTCCTGGGAAGGAGCACTGTCCTCGTAAGGAAAATACTTTGAGGTCGATAAAAATTCCCTAGTGCTTCCAGCCTCACACTGTTTCATCCAGATAGTCACTAGGTTCCTGCAACTCAAGTCCGCCATCAGCATGAATCAAATTCCATTCTAAACATAAATACATGTCCTGTTTTTTTTAGTTTTCTAGCGCAAATCACTGTTTCTCCAGTTCCTCTGAGGCCCGGTATAACCCGTTTATGGGCCCTGGATCAGGATCACGTCCACCTCCTATCTTCCCAACACGCCTCTCAAGGCGTAAGCTGTCCTTTCACTCCGCTGCAGGTTTATCTGCCGCCAGCTTGCTGCCACTCTGTTAACCTTAATAAGCGAAACAGTAAAGAGCGAGAACCGCAAGTGCAATTTTAGATCCTGCTCTAGCATTTCCTTTAGGAATATCTCACGGATTTCCACCACAAGGATTGGGCCGTTAGATGCAACTGTTTGGTTAATTATCTTCCAGTCATTCGTTGAGACTTTTCGGTTCTGAACCCATTATTTCTCGAACAGGTCCTTGGGGGAACATACTTTAGTACAAGGGCGTGTTGGAAACTAAGGCCTTCGAATTTTTATGTGAAAACTCTTAAAGCTCTTTAAATAAAATAAACCTTACTAACATTCACCTTCTTTATTCCTCATGTCTACTTACTTCCTTCTAAGCACAATCACCCATCAACGAATTCATTTCTCTTAACGAGCGACATGTCTCTTGATACCGCCACTGTAGAGTGCCTGACTTTGTTGACAGAGCCACAACCACAAATCTACTTACACAGCTTCGTCACTATCAAAATGAAGTCTTGGAAGGTGTTTCCGGCCGGGGTGCCAAGCGGTTCTAGGCGCTACAGTCTGGATCCCCGCGACCGCTACGGTCGCAGGTTCGAATCCTACCTCGGGCATGGATGTGTGTGATGTCCCTAGGTTAGTTAGGTTTAAGTAATTCTAGGTTCTAGGGGACTGATGATCTCAGAATTTAAGTCCCATAGTGCTCAGAGTCACTTGAACCATTTTTTGAAGGTGTTCTTTAAGTTTTGGAAATAGATGAAAATCGGATGGGGCCAAGTCCAGGCTGTATGGGGATCATCGATGAGTGTGAACCCAAGGCTTCGGTCTGTTGCAGATGTCGCAGCACTTATGTATGGTCCGGCATTGTCATGGTGAAGAGCAGGGTGCTTCATCTGTGGATGAACTCTGCACTTCCCCAATATTTTCATAGAGTCATTTGGACTAGGTCAGCGTACTGCAAGGTGATGCTGACGACTGTATCCCGTTGTTGGATAATTGCCATCCTAAAAACCGAGTCTGTTGTACTACGGGTCTCTCTCACTGTTTTTTGCCCCGCCTTTGTTTAGGGATCACATCGTCCCGGGAAGTGGGAATAACGGACCCTTCCCTAATTCTCTTATACCCTATCTTGTAACTGTTGACCCCATTCACTCTGAGACAGTGTTCCCTTTGGGGTCATAGGTTCAAGGCTTTTTAATTCCCTCCAGTTGTTCTTAGGAAGCGATTCCTTGCCTTCTTTTTCTGTTTGTTCTCTTGGAAGTTTTCTCCTCCAGGTCCTAGACAAGGCTTTGATCTTGATCTCTTTCTATTTCTCACTGATATTTTTCACTTCTTGGATTGGTCCTTATCCCGATGGAGTAGCGGAAACAGTTTCCATCGGTTCATTAGCCGGTGTCCCAATATTTGTGGTATCATCAGGTCCCGTAGTTTTTTGATTAGTTTCGATGTTATCAATTTGGTTCCAAGGGAACTGGTGTAAATCGGTCCACACGAGTGGAGCCCCAAGCCGGTGTAAGGCTGATTAGTCTTGGAGGTGGCCTGGTATCCCTGAGACTTCGTTCACGACACATCATTCCAAGTGTCACGCATCCCTCGGCACTAGAGCTGTAAAACTATCACAGGGTACCGTAAACTATTATAAGTAAGCGTAGACTACGAAAGTTTTCCTAGCAGCCTTCGTCAGGTAACATGAAACTCCGTTTGGTGTGCTGCATACCTAACGGGCGTTACCTCATTTCGACAGCTTAGCTTGCTATGTGATCATTGTTTTAACAGATTCCACTAGAAACCGAAAGCGGTGAAGCGTCTAAAAACTGAGTGAGGATATATAAAGAGCCGCATAACCTAAACAGATTTTTGTTCTTCATAGTTGCGCCCCTATCTGTTACTTAAAAATAAACAGTATTTACAACAAAATTGAAACTTTCAATGTTTAAATTAGACTTCATTTTCAAATTGTTGATTTGTAACGAAGGAATGCAGTGGTATTAGTAAAAGAAATACAGATTTGTGATATAGCACCAGAAAGAGAAATTTCCTGGAAAAAATGTAAAATTAAAAGAATCTATACAAAACTATATCAAATATCGCTTCAGTGTTTCTTCGAGTTTATATAAAACATGTTCCTTATTTATACAAATGACGTGCCCTCTACTATTACAGGTAATTCTGAAATATTTCTGTTTGCTTATGACACTATCTTTGTAGTAAAGGATGCTGTGTACAACTTTGGGTCTGTTTCAAATAGCGCAGTTCATGACATAAGTTCATGACTTAAACCAAATAAACTAACATTAAATCACAGTAAGACGCAGCTTTTACAGTTTCTAACATACAGTTCAACAAAACACGACGTTTTAATGTCACATAATGGGTATTTGATTAGCGAAACTGAGCAGTTCAAATTTCTAGGTGTTCAGATAGCTAATAAACTGTCGTGGAAAGCCCACGTTCAGGATCTTGTTCAAAGAATTAATGCTGCATTTTTTCTATTAGAACAGTATCTAAAGTAAGTGATAGTTCGATACGAAAAGTAGGCTACTTTGCTTATTTTCATTCGCTAATGACGTATGGTATTATATTTTGGGGTAGCCTTCCCCATTATAAAAGGATATTTCTGGCTCAGAAACGGACAGTTTCGGCAATTGGTGGTGTAAGTTAGCGAACCTCTTGTCGACACGTGTTCACTAGTCTGGGTATTCTGACATTGGCTTCACAAAATATATATATTCTTTACTATCGTTTCTTGTTAACAATACCAACTTATTCCCAAGAATTAGAAGCTTTCACTCAGTTAATACTAGGCAGAAATCCACTCTGCATTTGGATCGCACTTCCTTGACTATTGTACATTGCTGCATCCATTTTCAGAAAGGTACCAAAAGAATTAAAAAATCTTAGCACTAAGCTACTCGCTTTCAAATCGAAACTGAAGAGTTTCCTCATGGGTCACTGCTTCTATTCTGTCGAGGAGTTCCTTGAAAAATTAAGCTTATTCATGTTTTATATTGTTGATTGCGTTTACTTAAACTTATGGCTTGTCTTTTTTGGGTTCATAGACATTTTATTTTGTCTGCTATTACTTGTAATTCCATGTGCTGATACAGTCCATGACCTTGGACAATTGATCCTCAGTTTCGTCCTACGGAACTAGATGTGTAAAATAAAATAAATAAAATGTTTCTTCATAAACAACTTTCATACTTATCAATAATAACAGGATACTATTGACATACATCATTATTAAGAACGTCCTACTGAGTACAAAACAACAACAACAAGCATATAGATATTTTTATGTTTGCGCATGTAAACTGTACTGGCATTAAAAGTAATTGCTTTTGTTGCACAAAAGCGCAGAAGTTAAGCTATCAACTATTTATATTAGTTATAAAATTCAATTTATATTCCTTAAGCACATGAAATACGGTATACAATGGACTGACGGCGATCGATGTGCGGTTCTAATTATGTGCAAATAAAAAAAAATAAAAGAGAGAGAGAGAGAGAGAGAAATCTTCGGCTCCAAGTTCCTGTCTCACACATTCATTTATGTTTAAAACCCTACCAACGCTACCAATAGTACCCATAATCCTACCATTTACTACGTCGTTTATTTATTATATCAAAACTACCTAACTCTACTCGGCACCGACAGCGTAACCCCTTGGGTTAGGTGAGTGCTTTAGTTTCGTCCTGCGTTTTTCAGTTGACTTAGGGCAATTCAGCCCGGTAATATTTACAGCAACCGCGTGTGTTTCGAAGGGCGTACACCCCGCCATTTTCAAGGCACAAACTACAACGGAGAGGCTATGTACAAGCAAATTCTGATTCTTTGCGGTTAATTGAGGTTAGGTATGACGTTGCATTAACTAATCTCTTTCGACATGTTTTGACATCCACTTACTTTTTATTCAGTGACCAGTATTACGAGCATAGATGGAGTGGCAGCGGGTAGGACGTTGTCTCCTGTGATTGCAAATTTGCTTATTGGGAGACTTAGAGGAACGTGCATTGGAGTAGACGTCTTTGAAACCTGCCTGTTTCTTCAGATATGTTGATGATACTTTTGTTGTTTGGCCTCATATTAGGGAGATTTTGAATGTCTTTTTAGAACATTCGTTTTACGATGGAGGTGGAAGAAGATCGTTGCCTTCCCCTTCTTGACGCTTTTGACGCTTTGGTTAGGAGGCAGGTTGATGGATCATTGGGACATGCAGTTTACCAGAAACGTACTCACACTGACTTGTATTTACAGGCTGGTAGCTGTCACCATCCGGCTCAGCGTGATGGGGTACTTAGCACCTTGGTACACAGGGCACATGTCATTTCCGACACCGAGACTTTGCCAGTTGAGCTAACCAATCTTGAAGCTACATTTTTTCAAGATGGTTATAGTGGAAGCGTTGCGCTATCGACCAACTGTGCATCCCATCGGATGACGGATAACGATGCTGAGTCGACACCTAAGTCTACCGTCTTTTCGCCTTACGCAGGAAGCACTCCCAACAAGATCAGTCGTATTTTATGGAAATACGATGCGAACTGTGCCTTCTGACCTCCATCTGAAATTAGAGTGCTTTTGGGTTCTGTTAAGGATGGTCTTGGTTTACGTAAGGCGGGTGTATGTCACATTCCTTGTAGCTGTGACATGGCATACATTGGTCAGACTACCAGGACCGCTGAGGACCGATGTACTGAGGATAAACAGCACACACGATTGCAGCCGCCAAGTACATCTGCTATTGCCGAACGTTGTTTGGATACTGGTCATCCTATGTTATATAACAATACCGAAATATTGGCATACACGTCCAGCTATATGGACAGCATCATTAAGGAATCTGTTGAGATTAAGTTAGCGAGCAACCTTGTAAACAGGTATAGAGGTTTTTGTTTAAACTCTGCTTGGAATATTGCTCTCTCCCTTGTCAAAAAACAGAGGAGACAGTGTCAATGTTACCTCACCTGGCAGTTCGTAGTTCATCACTGTCGATAGAAGTATCGAATTTGGTCATTTCTGGTGGCACTAGCGTTCAGTGTGTGTTATCTTTTCTGAATTACTCCAAGAATCGAGTTTTTAAATTTTCTTTTCAATCGCCTGTCCTTTACAGTTTGTGCCTTGAAAAGGCGGGGTGTACTCTCGCCGAAATATTGTCGGTCGCTGTAAATACTACCTGGCTGAAATTGCGTAAATTGTTTGAAAATTGTATATGCCAGGAGAAACTCAGGTCTCACTCCGTCCTAATTGTTCTATCTGACACACATTTTCATGTGAATCGGACTGTCCAACAAGAAGTAACTACATATTCACCACATCTCTAAAATTAACAACTTTTTCAGAAGGCCTGTGTCTCCAGACAAAAGTAGATGCACTCTTGGCGTAGATTGAATATTTCATGAAAATGAAGATAACTGAAAGCATTATTCTCTGTCGGCAGCTGACTGATGGTTCTTGAATGCCTATTGGTCTCGGTTTCAATAGTACTTAATGTTACAGTGCAGAGCTGGTGATGCAAATGGAGTGGGTCATCTACGTTGCATGACTCGCTTACATTTGGACGTGCCATTTGTTTTTTCACTATGTCTCACATGGAAGCCAAATAAATGTTTCCATTTCACTTTGGCTGCATTATCTGAAGCAAATAAATACACTCCTGGAAGTGGAAAAAAGAACACATTGACACCGGTGTGTCAGACCCACCATACTTGCTCCGGACACTACGAGAGGGCTGTACAAGCAATGATCACACGCACGCCACAGCGGACACACCAGGAACCGCGCTGTTGACCGTCGAATGGCGCTAGCTGCGCAGCATTTGTGCACCGCCGCCGTCAGTGTCAGCCAGTTTGCCGTGGCATACGGAGCTCCATCGCAGTCTTTAACAGTTTTAGCATGCCGCGACAGCGTGGACGTGAACCATATGTGCAGTTGACGGACTTTGAGCGAGGGCGTATAGTGGGCATGCGGGAGGCCGGGTGGACGTACAGCCGAATTGCTCAACACGTGGGGCGTGAGGTCTCCACAGTACATCGATGTTGTCGCCAGTGGTCGGCGGAAGGTGCACGTGCCCGTCGACCTGGGACCGGACCGCAGCGACGCACTGATGCACGCCAAGACCATAGGATCCTACGCAGTGCCGTTGGGGACCGCACCGCCACTTCCCAGCAAATTAGGGACATTGTTGCTCCTGGGGTATCGGCGAGGACCATTCGCAACCGTCTCCATGAAGCTGGGCTACGGTCCCACACACCGTTAGGCCGTCTTCCGCTCACGCCCAAACATCGTGCAGCCCGCCTCCAGTGGTGTCGCGACAGGCGTGAATGGAGGGACGAATGGAGACGTGTTGTCTTCACCGATGAGAGTCGCTTCTGCCTTGGTGCCAATGATGGTCGCAGGTGAGCGACACAATCAGGACTGCATACGACCGAGGCACACAGGGCCAACACCCGGCATCATGGTGTGGGGAGCGATCTCCTACACTGGCCGTACACCTCTGGTGATCGTCGAGGGGACACTGAATAGTGCACGGTACATCCAAACCGTCATCGAACCCATCGTTCCACCATTCCTAGACCGGCAAGGGAACTTGCTGTTCCAACAGGACAATGCACGTCCACATGTATCCCGTGCCACCCAACGTGCACTAGAAGGTGTAAGTCAACTACTCTGGCCAGCAAGATCTCCGGATCTGTCCCCCATTGAGCATGTTTGGGACTGGATGAAGCGTCGTCTCACGCGGTCTGCACGTCCAGCACGAACGCTGGTCCAACTGAAGCGCCAGCTGGAAATGGCATGGCAAGCCGTTCCACAGGACTACATCCAGCATCTCTACGGTCGTCTCCATGGGAGAATAGCAGCCTGCATTGCTGCGAAAGGTGGATATACACTGTACTAGTGCCGACATTGTACATGCTCTGTTGCCTGCGTCTATGTGCCTGTGGTTCTGTCAGTGTGATCATGTGATGTATCTGACCCCAGGAATGTGTCAATAAAGTTTCCCCTTCCTGGGACAATAAATTCACGGTGTTCTTATTTCAATTTCCAGGAGTGTAGAAATACGTTAATCACAAACATCAGATAAAAAACGCTGTAATAATTTTTTTCTGTGGTTGCCGAAGTAGTAGGCGTTCAGATTACGCTCCTCGTTTCTATGTTGGCACTTTTGAAACAATCCCTACCAATATTTCGAGTTAAGGTATGGTATGCACCTCATTAACTGTCCATCCATGTCGTTTCTGTTGCTTAACAGATTAAGAAAATTTACTTTTCCTTGCCATGTGCAAATAATAGTACTTCATCGTTTTATCTTTTAAATTAGGCCGTTGACCACCGCTAAAATCCATCCATATTATGAAAATAGCTGTACGTACTGTAAGTAGGCTGTTTAGGTTTTTTAGTTGGTAACGCCACATAGCGCTCAGCATGAAAAATCACTGGCTGTGCTGTGTGCAGTCAGTGGCTGGATGACATTGTTGTAATACTCGCCATTGTGGTGTTGGGCAGCTGGATGTTAACAGCGCGTAGCGTTGCGCAGTTGGAGGTGAGCCGCCAGCAGTGGTGGACGAGGGGAGAGAGATGGCGGAGTTTTGAAATTTGTAAGACTGGATGTCATGAACTGCTATATATCTTATGACTATTAAGGTAAATATATTGTTTGTTCTCTATCAAAATCTTTCATTTGCTAACTATGCCTATCAGTAGTTAGTGCCTTCAGTAGTTTGAATCTTTTATTTATTTGGCAGTAGTGGCGCTCGCTGTATTCCAGTAGTTCGAGTAACGAAGATTTTTGGTGAGGTAAGTGATTTGTGAAAGGTATAGGTTAATGTTAGTCAGGGCCATTCCTGTGTAGGGATTATTGAAAGTCAGACTGCGTTGCGCTAAAAATATTGTGTGTCAGTTTAAGCACAGTCATGTATAATTTTTCTAAGGGGACGTTTCATATGTCGACCTTTAGCCGAGGATACCTCAATGGAATCTTCTGATTTTTTCTTGTAGTTTGTGTAATTAGTGTAGATGTTGTTTATTGCTAGCGCGTAATTGTAGAGAGAATCTCCTTTGTAATTGCAGTCTTTCATTGTTGTACAGTAAAACAGTTGTGGCATGCATGTAGATTTGCACCAAGTATTTCGCAGATGCGCTTGCAAATAAATAAATAAATAAATAAATAAATAAAAATAAAATAAAATAAATTGTGTGTCGGTTTAAGCACAGTCATGTATAATTTTCAGTATGTACGTATGTATGTACGTATGTGTATATGTACAGATTTTTCGGAAATTCAGGTTACAAACTTCTAGGGCTTGTAGAGAGGCGTGAGTACATAACTATTTAGAATAGGAGCCTATTTCTGGAAACATACCGTTTCCGTTCTACGACAGTTTCAGTGCAAAAATTTAACTCATCCACTTCTGCTTTTAGAAATGAATTGGGTTTGACGTAGTACAATTATTAGGTAACATTTCGAAAAGAAACATATCGAAACATCTATTTATCACTTGAGCATATTTCTTTGTATTAACACTTATACATTACGTGTTTGCATTATTCCCAAACAGAAAGAAACCAGCATACTGTACCTACAGAGCAGTAGTGATGCCTTACAACAGCGACCACAACGTTGTTACAGACATTGTACCTACGAAGCATGTTCTCGTACACACTCTCCATAGCGCCTAGTGTCCCCTAAGTTTCTAGTGCAGCAGCCAGAACGCATGCCAGCATATCTCCCACTGTCACGACAGGAGTCTCGTAAATTTCGTAAATTAAACTTTGCATACGACCCTACAAGAAGTAGTCCGAATGTGTACACGTCATCCTGCCTACGGATTTGCATACCAGGTCTCAGACTTCTCTCTTTTCCTCAGTAGACGGGAACACGTTGCACATCTGAATTTAAACCGCCGTAGAACTGGAACGGTAAGTTTTCGTACATGGGTTCCTATTCAAAATATTGTGCACTCACACTCCTCTACAAGTCCTAGACCTTTGTAACGGAAATTTCCAAATTCCCTGTATATTCCATATCCCCTCCTGAAGCACTGGACTGATTTCAACCAAACTTGGTATACATATTACCTACTGTCTGCAAATCATCACTGTATTGGTAAGAACAACCTGTCCATCAAAGGGGTGGGTATGGGGGTGAGAAGGAGTGTAGCCACCGACGTGCGAATACCCAGACTAATTCATTCAGTATCTGAGAATGAGAGCACTGAGTGATTTGTTACAAACTTTATACATGATTTCAAACCTTTAAGAAACTTTTCTCTCTGACAACCCTCACAAGATGATGAAGGGATTACATGTTTATCGCTTAGTACAATTTCCTGTTCATGTAGTAAAACTGCCGCATGGGGCAAGACGTTTTGGTTTATAATTTTTTGCTAATAACTCTATTCGCAACACAGACGGCAGACAGTAGTCACATATACCACTGAATGTACCTGCAAAATCATATCTTTTCTTGCATACAGTTCTGGAGATACCACATCATAATCCAATAGACGCGTGAAAAACTGACGCATCGTCCATTACATTTAAAGTTATTACTTCCTTATTGCTAATATTGTCCACAATTCCTTCCACACACAGTATTTACATATGCTGATGAATGTACCTACAAAATTATACCATTATGCGACAAATAGTTCAAGAGATATGACATCACAAACGCTTAGATGCTTAAACAATGCCGCATTATGGATGACATTTAAATTTATTACATCTTAGCTACTAATTGTATTCTGAAAAGAATTTGCAGACAGTGTCCACAAATGTGTCTGACTGTACCTGCCAAAGTGTATCATAATACGACTCATACTTCAGGATATATAATGTCATAAACATCGAGCTGCGGAAAAACGAAACCGCAAGGCGATATATGTATACAAGTCTGTGAGATATATATTAAGTATGTATGACATGCACTAATGTGGAGATATAAAACTTCTCCTAAGCCCCTGGATACGTTTGAACTGAGCTTGGTACACAAGTTACTTACTACTCTGAAAGCAATACTGTGGTGATAGGATCCAGCAACCTCCCATTGGGATGGGGATGGAGCTGATAACATGGAGAGAGACCGTTGGGGAAAGAGATGGACAGATAAGAAGGGAAAAGGAGGAGATGAACACATGCGTAGGAGAGGAGAACATGTACAGAGAGAGCGGAGGGAGAAATGGACAGAGAGAGGGCTTGAGGAGGCGGTCACAGATGGGGAGAAGGAAATGAACACAGAAAGGGACAGAGAGAAAATAGTTCAAATGGCTGTGAGCACTATGGGACTTAACATGTCAGGTCATCAGTCCCCTACAACTTAGAACTACTTAAACACAACTAACCTAAGGACATCACACACATCCATGCCCGAGGCAGGATTCGAACCTGCGACCGTAGTGGTCTCGCGGGGACAGAGAGAGGGCAGGATGAGATGGACTGACAGTGGCTACTGGTCGAGGTAAATGTAAAGAGAGAGAGAGAGAGAGAGAGAGAGAGGAGACTGACACAGATAGAGGGAGGAGGAAACAGACAGAGTGAGGTGGAAGGAGCAGATGATGAACAGAACTGGAAAAGTACAGGGTGATTATAATTAAAGAAACTTTCAAGCCGCTGTAGAAATAACAAAACTGGTCAGAATGACGTCAAATTGCAACAGAATATTATCGGCGAAATGGGAAAACGTATGGCAGAAGAAAAACAATAGTGTGAAAATCGATCAATAGAATGGCTCTGTATGTGCCAGAATACGTAAATGAAAACACCTGTCATGCGCACGACCTATTGAAGTTGGTATAAACACGTCGAGTACACGGATTTTCCTCCTTTCGCGTCTGCGACGTCCGCTGTGACTGTCTCAATGCAAGATCACGCTCTGTTTGTAAAGCTGTATTACATGAATGATGACTGTGCAAACGTCGCCCTGCAGAAGTTTCGGACACTGAGGCTTTGGTCCGATGACTGCCGTGGGTTAACTTTAACTAGACACATAAAAAAAAGTTTTGCATCACCCTGGTGCCCACACGTCCTGAAGACAGACATTGACTGTGGACATTGTATGACAGACACAGTCCCTTTGACTGTTCAGAGATGTCAAGATGTAAACAACTACGCATGAGCAGCGCCTAATAAACGGAGGGGGTCCGACAGCCGATCAGTTCCAATCAACCCACCAGGAAGGAGGAATACGGCACGTGTTGTCTTTAGTTCAGCCATGCCTAGGCAGCTAGCACTGCAGTTCGATCGCGTCCACATTGTTACTTTGTGCCAGGAAGGGCTCTCAACAAGGGAAGTGTCCAGGCGTCTCGGAGTGAACCGAAGCGATGTTGTTTGGACATGGACGAGACACAGAGATACAGGAACTGTTGGTCACATATCTCGGTCAGGCCACCCAAGGGCTACTACTGCTGTGGATGACTGCTAAGTACGGATTGTGGCTCGGAGGAACCGTGACAGCAACGCCACCATGTTGAATAATGCGTTTCGTGCAACCACCGGACGTCGTGTTACAACTCAAACTGTGCCCAGTAGCTTGCATGACGAGGTACATCTTTGCAACCACAGCACCATGCAGAGCGGTACAGATGGTCCCAGCACCAGCAACATGCCGAATGGACCGCTCATGATTGGCATCGCGTTCTCTTCACCGATGAGTGTCGCATATGCCTTTAATCAGACAATCGTCGGAGACGTGTTTGGAGGCAACCTGGTCAGGCTGAACTCCTTTGGCATACTGTCCAGTGAGTGCAGCAAGGTGGAGGTTCCCTGCTGTTTTGGGGTGGCATTATGTGGGGCCGACGTACGCCGCTGGTGGTGATGGAAGACGCTGTAACGGCTGTACGACACGTGACTGCCATCCTCTGATAGTGCAACCATATCGGCAGCATATTGGCGAGGCATTCGTCTCCATGACGACAATTTGCGCCCCCATCTTCCACATCTTGTGAATGCTTTCCTTCAGGATAACGACATCGCTCGACTAGAATGGCTAGCATGTTCTCCAGACCTGGACCCCATCGAACATGCCTGGGATAGATTGAAAAGGGCTGTTTATGGATGACTTGACCCAAAAACCACTCTGAGGGATCTACGCCGAATCGCCCTTGAGGAGTGGGACAATCTGGTCCAACAGTGCCTTGATTGAACTTGTGGATAGTATGCCACGACAAATACAGGCATGCATCAACGCAAGAGGACGTGCTAGTGGGTGTTACAGGTACCAGTGTGTACAGCAATCTGGACCACCACCTCTGAAGGTCTCGCTGTATAGTGGTACAACATGCAATGTATGGTTCTCATGGTCCATACAAAGGGCGCAAATGATGTTTATGTTGATCTCTATTCCAATTTTCTGTTCAGTTTCCGGAACTCTCGGTACCGAGGTGAAAAAAACTTTTTTTCATGTGTGCATAATCAAACTGCACATTCCCGAGCAACACTTTGTACTCCACTAGTTGTGAATAAACATGTTGGCTAGCTTGGAATATTCTACAGTAAAGGTATTCGTTTACACCTACGAGAGAAGTCTGAAAGAAGTGTGAATAATTTTTCTCAGCAGTGTAGAATTTTCTAATTTTTTTGGAAGTGTAGGTACAAAAAAAATATCAAGTTTAAAGGTCGTAATAACTACAACTTCGGATTTTGTGTTACAAGCTTTGTTTATCATTCTGATAGCAATAATTGGCTTGTTGTGCCAACATATTCTGGGAAAACTTTGTAAGCCATGATCAGGCGAGCCAGACGGCTGCCTGTGAAATAATGGTGGCATGGCCAGAATAGTGGTGAGACAATATAGTACAAGACACGAGCTTGCTGAAGTGGCAAAATGTTGTGCTGCTTCGGCCTCATACCTGTTCAGAGGCGTGGCTCGGTCATTACAGAGCAGCGCAACTCTACCACTAACACTCCGTGCCCTGACACTGCAGTACCTTTCTTTGACTGCCGCGTGTGCCAAGAACTACTCTGTTTCTCAGTCGAGCCCATGTGGGACATCCAGCCTCATCTACAACCAGCTGCCACCACTGCTATAGTTCGATCAAAATTACTTGGTAGTTGACATCTGTTACTTGCGGCTACAGGGCTTCCACATATGCAGCCGCCTACCGCTCGGTCAAAGACCATATACTAACATGGCGGGTCACTCCACAAATACCGTTAATATGCAACACGGAGCACGGCCGCAGCGAGGTATGACGGAAAGGGGAGGTGCTCTGTCGACAGCTGATTTTAAGTTACCAATGACTGAACTGCGATAGACGACGGGTTTTGCTGCCCTGGATTTAAACTCATATCCAAACATTATCACCACCTCGTGATGTGCAATGTATCCGAGCGTTTAAGGCTAACCTCTATGAGGAAGCACACTGGCTACACGGGATGCCATGTTACTAACCGATGAGCAGGCATCGCTGGCACATGGTGACTGATTACAGGCGGCGCAAGCAGATTTCAAACGGAAATGAATTGATAGGAGGAATAATAAGAGCAAATAAAAAAGTCACTACCGTGATGAAAATTATGCGATGAAGTATTAGAAATAAAAAATACTTTTAAACCAAATAACTGAATAAAAGAAGACCATTTCGGCAATCTGCACGAGGAGCAGGTTGACGAATGTTGTTTTCCTTCTAAGGTAGTCCTATGTTTTCTAATTATCAAATGTTTCTTGGCTGTATTTGACGTCAGTATTGCTTCCTACAAGTTATTATTCGGTACTGTCTACATTTTCATAAGAAGGTCTCATGTTTTATTTTACTGTTATAAGCTTTGATGTAGACAAAATGTTATGTTGTATGCTACTATCAAACAAACATTGCTTTCCATTATGTAACAAATAGTGTTCATTTATATTCATTTCTGCCTATATTTCAATGTGAAGTAGCCTAATTGTATCCACGGCTACTAGATGGCGCGCTCGTCGCAGTGCCATGTTCCCCTGGCCGCATTTGTCAACGAGGGCGCCTCAGTCCGTTTGCAACCTGCAACCACGCAAGTAACGAGCAGCCCTTAGTGGCTCGCAATCACAATTTTTTGTCTTAAATTTCTTTATGAGTAATGACCTTTTGGCATATTTATTATTTTATAAATGACATATAAGTACTGCCAATCTTTCACGAAGATTCTGTACTTATACTCTGTATCATACGTTTTTAGTCATAATTCTTCGAGCATGTTATAGACCATTCTTTGATTTAAATTCTAAGGCAGACACTCCTAGCAGTGTCGAAACCCGTTTCATTCGTTAAAAATAGTTACCGAGGGCTGTTTTCCTCCAATTACGTCTTAACATTCTTATAATATCGTAGCAAATTATAAGCAAGTATTTCATTTAATGATTTTTCTTGTAAATTAGTATCTTAAATCGTTGTACCGAATATATCAAGGTGATGACCAGATACATGTTGGTTTTGTATAACTACATCCGTTGCAGAGACCATGAAGCCAGATGCACTATGTGACCAAAAGTATCCGGACACCTGGCTGAAAATGACTTACAAGTTCGTGACGCCCTCCAACGGTAGTGCTGGAATTCAATATGGTGGCGTTGGCCCACCCTTAACGTTGATGACAGCTTCCACTCCCTCAGGCATACGTTCAGTCAGGTGCTGGAAGGTTTTTTTTGGGAATGGTAGCACATTCTTCACGGAGTGGTGCACTGAGGAGAGGTATCGATGTCAGTCGGTGAGGCCTAACACGATGTCGGCGTTTCAAAATATCCCAAAGGTGTTCTATAGGATTCAGGTCATGACTCTGTGCAGGTCAGTCCATTACACGGATGTTATTGTCGTGTAACCACTCCGACACATGTCGTGCAATATGAACAGATGCTCGATCGTGTTGAACAATGCCATCGTCATTTCCGAATTGGTCTTCAATAGTGGACAACAAGAAGGTGCTTAAAACATCAGTATAGGCCTCCGCCGCGGCAGTGCCACGCAAAACAACAAGGGGTGCAAAGCCCCCTCCATGAAAAACACGACCACACCATAAGATCACATCCTCCAAATTTTACTGTTGGTAATACACACGTAAGCAGATGAGGTTCACCGGGCATTCACCATACCCACAACCTGAAATCGGATAGCCACGTTGTGTACCGTGATTCGTCACTCCACACAACGTTTTTCCACTGTTCAATAGTCCAATGTTTACGCTCCTTACACCATGCGAGTCGTCGTTTGCCATTTATCGGCGTGATGTGTGGATTATGAGTAGCCACTCGGCCATGAAATCCAAGTTTTCTCACGTCCCACCTAACTGTCATAGCACTTTATGTGAATCTTGATGCAGTTTGGAACTCCTGTGTGATGGTCTGGATAGATGTCTGCATATTATACGTTACGACCCTCTTCAACTGTCAGCGGTCTCTGTCAGTCAACAGACGAGATCGGCCTGTACGCTTTCGTGCTGTACGCGTCCCTTAACGTTTCCATTTCACTATCACATCGAAAACAATGGGCGTAGGAATGTTTAGGAGTGTGTAAATCTAGCGTACACACGTATGGCACTAGTGACATCCAGTCACCTGACCACGTTCGAAGTCCGTGAGTTCTGCGGAGCGCCCCATTCTGCTCTCTGACGATGTAAATGACAACTGAGGTCGCTGATATGGAGTACCTGGCAGCTGGTGGCAGCACAATGCACCTAATATGAAAAACGTATGTTTTTGGGGGCGTCCGGATACTTTTGATCACATAGTGTATATCGACCTCTGTGAGACGGGGATGATGTAACACTGTATGCTGCTACTAGATCCACTTTCCGCCTCAGGCAGTAATCGATTCCCCTGAAACACATCACCCATTGTGTGGCCCTACCATCTCTATTACAACCATTATGCTACAAGAGAAAAGGTATAGTTACACGTGGTAGTTTATAGAACCATGTAGGAGTCCGTTCTTCCGGCGCGCTGTTCGAGAGTGGAATAACATTTTGTGAAGGTGGCTAGATGAACCCTCTGCCAGGCACTTAAGTGAGATTTGCAGAGTAGCCCTGTTGATGTAGATGTAGATCTTGTAGCCAATGCAGTAGTAACTGACGATGTCGTTGGCTGAAAATAGGAACTCGCAAGTCATCTCCTAAAAATTCGTCCCAGCTGATCTTTCACGGCTAATCGAACTTCAAATATGACTAACATAACTACTATGTAGCCTATAGTCTTCCACTTTGTCCTTTTAGATCTCGTACACAGCTATAGGCCGAGTGGTTACTTAATTGGCGAATGATGTAACATTGCTACTACTGTAAATGATTTAAATTCAAATGTTTATTAATATTAGCGTTTATCCATGACCCTACTTGAGATGTTAACGCTCGCTGTTCCGGCCGCTACAATGTCGCCAATGTTTTCTTCGTTTCCGGTATGCCTCTCTAAGGTTACCTGCGTCGCGGCCAATGGGGAAAGAGTGTTATGGTTCCTCCTGCGCTTCCTACCCCAGACGGCTTACCTCTTCATACAAAGGACGACGGCCCTGCAGCCACAATATATTTTCAGCGTTATTCAAATCACCATGCAGTCAGTTGGGAAAGCTAACCACATAAATGTTTAGCAGTCAAGATCATTTATCAATCCTAGTTTTTAGATGAGTTTTAGCTCCCTTACTTCAGTGCCCAATTTTACTAGATTAGCAACAACGTCGACTGTAGCATGCTGGATAAGCAGCCGACAGTAGCAAAGCCGAAGGACAACTTCCAGACCTGCCTGAATTTAACTGGCAATTTAGTCGCATTGCATACGACTTGATTCCATATTTCTCAACAACATAGATCACGAAAAAAATATATTTTCAGTATTATCTAATTAATTTCGGCCCGATGAAGACGTAATGTAATTTTTATCTGGTACAAAATGTCGGCATACGGACAGACGCAGGCAATTTCACAGCTTTTAACATTTTGGTTACCTCATGATAGTAACTTTTGTAGTTTCATGGTCGAATAGACCCTTCCACATATATATATTGATCGAAGTATTTCATCTCATTTGAAACCTCATTATGGAGACGAAACTCTTCCCAAGGAAGAAAACGTAGGCGTCCTAGACAAGCTTAAAAAACAAGTATCTGTCTGTTAATCAAGAATTCCACTGCAGATCAATCAGTTCCATATGCAAAATCACAGGTGAACTTTCAACTGAATTGGAAAACGGTCTAAAAACAGCTAGAAAACAGATGTAAGATTGTAAGTTTCCTCTTAACGTTCGGGGACTATCTTCATATTTCATTCAAGGCCACAATGAGTTTTTCAAACCCCGACAGTGAGCTTAGTGAAATGGATGGTGTTGTTTTTCAGAATTCGTCCTTTCTACAGTGCGATTTTCGTTTCAAATGAGTCCCTATGAAATCAGGAAGAAGTTGTTACACATTTTGTGTTTGCTTACTGTGGGCAGTGTGCAACCAAATCTACTGAAAATGCAAGGTCTCCAGTCATTTCGGATTTTCTCATTTTCATCCCTTCTCTCCTTTTTCTTTACTCAATTCAACAATAGTGGGTTTTAAATAATAAAAAAATCGTTCCAGGCGTGCCCCTTGACGTAACCAACGTATGTTGCAGCAATGTATGAAGTCCTCATATCTTCTGTTCAATTCCATTGAGAACTGTAGCAACTGACATTGGAAAACGCGTGGACCTTCAGAAAATTTTCTATTCGTGGAACGTTCAGACCAGTCCATTCGCCGAACATCCTCCCGTTCCAACAGCTCCTCCTCTGCACATGTCAATGGGGTCACACATTGTCATCCATAAAAACGAAGTCAGGAGCGAACGCCCTGAAAAGACGTACATGGAGAAATAATAAAGCATCATGATAACTTTCAGTGATAAGTGTACCGTGTTCAAAGACTTGGAGGTCACTATACCCACGCAGCAATATGCCTCCCTTCGCCATAACACCACTAAAACTATCATGTTTGACATTGTTCCTAGATGTATGACATGCCCTTATATGGCGAAAGGTGGGAACATGTTATGCAAATAGGAGCATTGTACAACACGCTCATTTGGATGGTCCAGGCGTTATAATGTGTGTAGATATAAATTTACATGTGCATACTGACCTCCAAAGTTTTGACTGCGGTGCACTCACTAATCAACGTTACTTTACTATTCATTGGTGCATTCGACCCTCGCTGGAGTTTTATGGATGACAATGCGCGACCACGTCGCACTATGCAAGCTGAGAGGAGCTTGAAATGAGAGGATATTCGGTGAATGGACGGGTCTGCCCAATACCACGACTTAAATCCCATGGAACATGTGTTGGATGCATTGCGTAGACATATTGCATTACGTTGATATACACAAACGACCGTCCCAGTTGTCAAGCTCGGTGATGCAAGAATGGACGTTATATCACAAGAACTTTTTACCTATCTTGCTGTCAGCATAGGAGCACGATGCAGGGCGTGCATCGCCGTCCGTGGTAATCATACACACTATTCCAAACCATGTAGCGCCTATTGTAATGTCCAATGGACCATCATACACTGAGGTGACAAAAGTCATGAGGTACCTTCTAATATCATGTCGGACCTCTTTTTGCCCGGTATGGAGCAGAAACTCGACGTGGCATGGACTCAAAAAGTCACTGAAAATCCGCTGCAAAAATACTGCGTCTAGCTGCCTCTATAGCCATCCATAATTGCAAAAGCGTTGCCGGTGCAGGATTTTGTTCACGAACCGACCTCTCGATTATATCTTACAAATGTTTGATGGAATTCATACCGGGTGATGTGGTGGTCAACTCATTCACTCGAATTGTTTAGAAAGTTCTTCAAACCAACCTCGAACAACTGTGGCCAGGTGATATGGCGCTTGTCATCCATAAGAATGGTTGTCGTCCATAAGAATGGTT
Organism: Schistocerca gregaria; assembly: GCF_023897955.1. NCBI lineage: Eukaryota > Metazoa > Arthropoda > Insecta > Orthoptera > Acrididae > Schistocerca > Schistocerca gregaria. Next base: position 849,408,374 of record NC_064931.1, read on the forward strand.
GTTTGGGGAAATGAACTTCATGACTGGGAGAAAGTGGTTTCCAAGTAGCCGAACATGATCATTTCCAGTCAATGATCGGTTCAGTTGGACCAGAGGACCCAGTCCATTTCATGTGAACACACCACAACGGAGCCACCACCAGCTTGCACAGTGCCTTGCACTTGGGTCCATGGCTTCGCGACTCATCTGACCAGGCCACGGTTTCCCAGTCGTCTAAGATCCAACCAGTATGATCACGAGCCCAGGAGAGACACTACTGGCGATGCCGTGTCGTTAGCGAAGGCACTCGCGTCGGTCGTCTGTTATCACAGCCCATTACCACCATATTCCGCCGCACTGTCCAAAAGGATACGTTCGTCGTACGTCCCACATTGATTTTTGCAGTTAGTTTACACTTTTTTGTTTGTCTGTTAGCACTGAAAACTCTACACAAACTGCAGACAGTCTTGCAGTTAGCTAAGAGTAGTCACCTTCGGTATTAATAAACCGCTTCAGCTGTATTTAGTCCTTTATTGTTAGATCACAACCGGTTTCGTGGCACTAACAGCCACATCTTCAGGTGTACAAACAACAAAAACGTTGACGCTCAAAAGCTCGGAACTTTGTACCCAGCATTCGTTGTCTGTAGTTTGTTCTGACAGGCACGTATTTTCAGTACGAAGCTCCGAATTTTTTATCTCTAATATTTTAGCTTTATATTGACCTGAAGATGTGGGTTTTAGTACAACGAAACCAGTAGTGATATACGCAAACGCCGCTGCTCTCGGTTGTTAAGTGATGACTGTCGGCCACTGCGTAGTCCTAAAATTTGGGATTCTTGGTATTCTCGGCACGCTTTTGGCACTGTGAATCCCGGAATATTAAATTCCCTAATGATTTTCCAAATAGAACGTACCATGTGTGTAGCTCCAATTACCATTCCGTTCCCCAAGTCTGTTAATTCCCTACGTGCACCATAATGACGTCGGAAACCTTTTCACACGAATCACCTGAATACAAAAGACAGCTTCGTTTCACTGCATAAGTCTTTCAACTACCTATACTATATTGTAGTATTTCGTTCCGTGTATTTCCCATGTTTCATGTACCTATGTTATTTGGCAGTGACACATTTCGAAAAAGTTACTTTCTTCCTTCAATTTTGCACATCAGAGTTTCGTAACTAATGTCCAAAACATATTTGTTGCATGAAGTTATTCATCTCACAGGTGAGAAAGCAAATGCTTTTCGCACGTGCATTTAAGTCAACTTGGCTAAATATGACAGACTGGAAGATTGCGACAATTGTTGCGTGAATGCGCATGTGTAAAAGTCAACAAGGTCCGGCTTCTCTGAGACCTTGCTCACTGACAGAAAGACATACATTATAAGAAAGGGAGCCATTATTAGTTGTGAGTCATTGAAGTTGTTTCTGGCGCAGTCAGTTGTCGCGTGCTTGTTATCGGGATATTTTGTGCGCACAGAGGCATAAATCTCTTCAGCTTCAAAATATATGTGAGAATGACGTTGCTACCAATTTCCTCAGCTCTTATATTTTTTGTAACAGAGTGTTCATACAAATTAAGAGAATCTTGTTCTTCTTGCAGCTACAAAACATAACCAAAAACTCCGTAAAATTGTGATACCTCCATGTGCAAGCTAATGATGGCGAAGAGGAGAGCCGCAGGAATTTCAATAGTATGTAATTCTAAGTAATGTTTGAATCATCAGCAAAACATTTTAGAATCACAGATAATACTTCAGAATGGATTTGTAAGGAGTCTGCTTTTAGAAAGTGCAAAGGTATGACAACTGACGTTGTTTAACAAGAATTAATGTTCAGCTAAACTGCAAAAAATTATTTGAATGGGCACTGGAATACTACCAGGGGGTAAGGAGCAAGCATGTAACTGGCAATCGAACAAAATTGCTGTTGTGGTGGCTGCTGCTCATAAGTGCTAGAGGCTTTCCTAGAGGAAGCACCATGTGAAGTACGTAGATTTATGTGGTACCACCGTATTGAGAGCTCTGATCACTACTCGCCTGCAGCTAGGAAAGGTCTTGCCAATGTGTTTCCTGGTCGCTGTTTGGACGTAACGGCGTTATTGGAGGCCTGTATGTCCGCACGTTTTGACACCAATGGAGCTTTTCCCCTTGGATAAATTCAAAAGATGAAGGCTGTGTACAAGTTCTGACGACCGGAGAGGTAGCAAGTGCAATCATATCGAAGATATCCCAATAATATTATCTCGGAACTCTTCCATTTGGTCGGTGTTTGCGTAGAAAAATAGTAAAATCACAAATTGAGTCCGCCTTGATGCAAACACTGTGTTATTTGTTTATTTCTTTATTATCCCAAACTAGTTTCGGCGACAAATATCACCATCATCAGTGGGTTTTTTTAAAATCTAAAACATTCAGAAAATGGTATGGTTGTACAAACACAGTAAAACATAATTACACTTTTTCAAATTGTCTTTGGAAATATAGTTTTATATTGATACTTTTATACTACGTTATTTATTCTATGCTACAGCATATTTTAAGCTATTATTGGCGCTGTTTGTGACATATTTTCTGTGCTCTTTTTCTGTTGCCGTCTTTTTATACTTAGCGAACATCATGCCATCTGCAACCATGTGAGCGGCTGCTAGTAAACAAATACTCAAAGGTGAACTTCGTATGTCACCAGTATATACTTTGGGTTCTGGTAGTGTTTGTGGAAACCAGTTATTTTGATGTTTTTTTAGTTTTTGCTTAGCTATTCGTGTACTCACGTTCGTTGGATGGTGTGTGGCTGCTTTTTACACAGAAAAACAAAACTTCTGCACTTTGTTTCTGCTCCATAGTCTTACGCCGTCTTGCTGTTCGCGTGTGTCGCGAGAGGCGCATCGCAAGTGGCGAGAAAGGCTATGAAAAACTGTAGCGCGAATTACGACGACTTCTGCTCATTATTTATGTCTCCGTGTGTGATGGGGAGGTGCAAAAGTTTTGCAGGCGGACACTCTACCACAAACATTTCCAAATTCAGAAATAACATGCCGACACCGTGAAGACACGGGATAAAACAAGGTTGGTTCAAATGGCTCTGAGTGCTATGGGACTCAACTTCCGAGGTCATTAGTCCCGTAGAACTACTAAAACCTAACTAACCTAAGGACATCACACACATCCATGCCCGAGGCAGGATTCGAACCTGCGACCGTAGCGGACTCGCGGTTCCAGACTGCAGCGCCTAGAACCGCACGGCCACTTCGGCCGGCGATAAGACAAGGAAATAGAAGACAGAAAGAAGCTACTGTACGTCAGATCTCGTTCTCTCTTCCTCCCCCCCTCTCTCTCTCTCTCTCTCTCTCTCTTCCTCTCTTCGTCTCCTCCTAGCTGTACTGATCTGTGTGGTGAGAGATGGTGTAGGTTTATATACCACTCTTGCCCCAATGTGAATGAGATGTTGCAAGATCTCAAAAAAGGTACTGTTTAAAATAACTTTTACTTGAGAAATTCCTCTCCGAAATTGATCGTTTGCGCTAGATAATGCTATCAGCGAGCAGAGTTTGACAGCTGCGGTTCGCGGTGTTGTCCCCATTAGAGGCGTTCTGACCGTGAACCCACTTGCAGGCGGTTGCTATTCGCATATAACTTGGTCCAAATGTTTGGCTCCAACTCTCGGCGAACGTAGTTATTGGAATGAGATATAGTGCTGCTTTCGAGGCAAGTGCAATTATCTTGCGGCCCGAACTCGCAGAACTATTTAATGGCTGGCACTGCGGGCGTTGGCCGCACGCACTCAAAAACTAATATTATTTCGGCTGCTCTAATTACGTTTAGTGTCAACAGGCGCGGATGACTGCCGACCGAGTGTAAGCCCGCCACAAAGAGGTCGCGGCTAATCGGCTTGGCGCGCCTCTGCTAATTGCACCTCTACTGTGCAGTTTGCGTGCCTAACGCACTTCCTTTCTGTCTTTGCAAACAAACCGCTGTGGTCCACTGTCAGCGTAATTTCATTCGTTGTCTGTTTGATTTGTGACGGAGCGCTCTTTATTTAAACACACTGCTCACCAATAACTTTTGATTCGAGAGCGCGCAATACAGTGAAGTATTGTATTTTGTATCTGTGCGTCTGAAATGAGACCTTTATGTTCTAGCCTCTTATGACTTGTCTCTGATACACGACACCAACAAGCAAGAATATTTATTTTATTTTATTATCACTTGCCATTCTCTCTACTTTTCCAAAATATATATAGAAACTTTACGTATATAAAACTTCATAATGCTTGGAGGAGAGAAAGAGAATCATTATTTTATGTGACAAAAATTCCACAGGAGCACCGATTCTCCGCTAGGGGTTCACGATGGTTTTGACGCTAAGGATGTTTCGTGACATTATTCAAACTGCTGTGTGATGAATATTGTTTTGGAGATATTGCTGAAAATGTAGTGCTTTTACGTTAATGCCCAACCGGCATCTGCATGCTAATTACTGTCGAACATGCTCAGAAGAACCAGGTGTTTCACGAATGATGGTTTCAGCTTCAGCCACAATGGCAAACAGTTCTTTTGGAGTGTCTAGTACCCCTAACGCTCCATCTCCCCAAACAAACAAAGAATCCATAGGAGAAATGGCGGCAGAAGTCGTGACCACGGTACTGGCCCATCTCTCCCAAACAAACAATTCAGGAAAACATTACCTACATGTTCTCTGACTTCAACGGCAAAGTGTGGTGAGCCTCATCATACGGAAACTACAATCGTTGCTTATCTGCTAGCTGGACATACTCCAGCATTTTCGGTAGTAATTTTCTCCATCGAGCGTTTTAGGCAGCCGATGGTTGTGAGCAATACCAGTCCACATATTTATGATCAATTTCTGTCGATGGTGGAAGACATGATTTCGTTAGAATTTTCCTACCCTTATGCATGATTATTATGGTTGTTGAATATTACTTCCCTTGTGAAGACAGCCTCGTCAGTATACACAGCATACGTTTAAAAGTCAGGATTGTTTACAACTTGGTGTAGAAAATTCCACGTGCTAAGAGGTCTCGTACCTCCTGGTACTTGAATGGATGTATGCCAGTGTCGTGCAAGACGCTTCATACGTTAACGCTGGAGGTACTTGATTCCCTTGTTGTGATCGTGCGCCGGTGCAGATGTTGTCCTCTGTTAACTGTAACATAGCTTCTTCTAAGTGAACATGTTTCACTCTGCGAGGTCCATCAGTTTCCCGTCCGTCTCTTCTACGCGATCACGATGTACGTGCAACGACAACAAATCGTCCCGGAACACAATACAGAGCTGCATCGCATCATAGCCAGAACATGTGACTAAAGTGGCCTCCATGGGATGCAGTGCACGCGTTCACACGTCGCATCATGGATTTGCTGCACGCTTTCGCACGATCCGGCCTCTCTCCGAATAACGTCACAGGCGTCTTGACCAACTGTTGAAGGGTCTGCACATCAGCAACTGGTTCAGCATGCATAACGCTTTTCAGATATCCCCAGAGGTAAAAACCCAGAGGGTTAAAGTCCGGTGATCTAGCGGGCCATGCTACGGGACCTCCGCAGCCTATCCAGCGTCTGGGAAAGATGTTGTTGAGGCGTCGGCGGACAGTAATGGAGTGAGAAGCCTCATAAACTGTCCTATTGCCAAAGGCACATTGTCAAACAACTCAGGCAGAGTATTCCGCAGGAAGTCCAAGTATGTTCCTTCGTCGAGCGTTGTGGAGTAAAAACCGATCCAAATATATGGTCGCCAAAAATCGCTGCCCACACACTGATGCTGAACGGATGCTGATGGACGCCTCAAACATTGCCTGAACATTGTCTGTAGCCCACAGATGATGATTATGCAGAAAGATGATGTCCATTCTGGTACAGGTCGCTTCAGCAGTAAAGAGGACTGTGTGTGTGCGTGCGTGCGTATGTGTGTGTGTGTGTGTGTGTGTGTGTGTGTTCGTTTCACAGTCACGAAAATGGAGGTAGGATCAAATTTTAAAGGAGAAGTTCACAGCATAGAGCTGTATCATAGAAGCGTGCCCCGGAGTCTGAAACAATGTTCAATACGTTGCGAGTGGAATTAAAGAACATAAAGCCATTAAGAATATTTCAGGAAGAGTTGAAAACGTTAGTTATACCTAAAAATAGCTGTAGCAATAAGAAATACACCAATTATTCACGGTGACGGTAATCTACCACACAGTTAAGGAATATGTGTGAGGTATTTCCTGTCTTTCACAATTACACTATCAAATCAAATGTATCCGGAAAGCCGTATGTTATGCGGAACTGATTATTAGTGTTCACGACAGGCGGACCGGCCAATGCAGAAGGAGACAGGAAATATTGTGTGGTCACTAGAGAAGCACTAACTGTAGAAGCAGAGATCAGTGACTGTGAAAGTTGATTTTCATGTGAGTAACAAATACGTCAAGGGCATTACAACCCTTCTGAAGCTAGTCAACTCGACTGTAGGATGTAACTGTGTAGTCGAAATGCGAAGGAACAACATAAGCTAAACCAAGACCAGATGAACCTCATGTACCAACGGGCAGGGACTGTCGAGCATTGCAGTCTGTGGTTGTAAAACGTTGCATGGAATAAGCGGAAGCAGTCACTCGTGACCTGCAGAGTGCTAACTGCAGTCCAGCTAGTAAACTGCGTAGGCAGTTAAAAAGAATGAGGTACAATTGTCCAGTAATTCCTCAAAAGTCACATATTTCTGTTGTCAGTGTAAAACGACGCCTGGAGTGGTACAGACAGCGATGCCACTAGACAGTGGATAACTTGGAAACGAGTGATTTGGAGTGACGTATCACGCTATGCCTTGTAGCAGATCGTCGGAGGACTTAGGCTTGACGAGTGCCTAGAGAGCATCATGCATGAAACTAATTTAAGTTTCGCATTGAACTATATGCTAATCATTGCATAAACTGTGATGGATGGTGAACAGAGATACTTAGATCACACACCATACTAAAATAACAATGAATTATTTTGTCAGAATCGTTAATATTACGTATATCCTGTAAAGGTAGAAATAATGTGTAATATTTGAAAGAATTGCTTGAAAGTATTGCAATCTAAAAATGTGCTTCAGTGTTATATTAGCAGTTTCCGTCTAAATTTGAACGTCGCTTGGATGATTCAGGAAGGAAACGTGAAAAAAGCTTACCAAATTAAGAATGAATTTGGCAGATAATTTTTTCGTAATTCTGGGGGATCTACGCACGGCACTGTTTGAGAAAATTATAACTGCATGAGGAAAAATATACAAAGTATATGAGATACAAATAACAGTTTAATGTAATTGCTAACTCAGCATGTGTGTGTGAAACAATATAACATACGTAGTAAGTCTGTGAATGTACCAGAAAATAAGAGACCAGAATAAAATAACTTATACTACACCTCATGATGATGACTGAACTGTAAAACTGCAACTCGCGTGTTGGTACTAAGCTAGACCACAATTAGTTAACTGCCCTCACAGTTCGCCGTCAGCTACCGTCGTCTACGCACGTATTGATATCCCATAACGAACATTCATTGCTGAAGAAAACGACGCCTAGTCACTTACTGCAGTAAAATGCGCCTTTATAATGAACCATTATGCTGCCTCATTCTGTGAAATGTGAAGTAACTGGATTATTACTTACAAATATTTGGCTTCAGATCCACACCCGGGAATACACAACAATATTCCAATAGTTTCCCTACATCATTCCAGGTAATTTAATCAACCGCAGTCGATTTCGTCTACCATTCTTGTGAATCTAAGGAAGTTGTAGTACACTGTAACTTTCGGATGCGCACTTCTGAAGCTCGCGTGTCACTCGGCAATATTGAAGTATCGTATATTTGTTGCGTATAGCCAGAGCCGATTTAAGACCTAAATGGCACCAGCGGCAGATTGGGGCGCCAACGTTAGAGCGACATCAGAGGCACCCCAAGACCAAAATTCGTAGACAGGTTGGAAAATAACTGGTAGCAAGAAGTGACACTGTTGAGAGTATACGATAGCATTCGGTAGTCGGAAAAACATTCAAGTAAACATGGGGTCGCAAACGAGCAGTTTGCCTGGAGATCTAAGAATGTGTGATTTCGGGCTTCCACTTACTTCAGTATGAAATATTGTGTTAGTTTAGATGGTACAAATGTGTTTGAAATGTGAACTTTTTGGTCAGTCATTATCTAATTTGGGTAACATATCACCCTAGTCATATCTTAACCATATATAAAATACTTGTTCAGCACGTTACATGCTACAAATTACTGTACAGAGCTATATGTTAAAGAATGTGCTCCACGTTTCGCCCTCAGATCTAGAGGCAATACTGCATCCGTCTCTGTAGCGAGATACGAACACCTCCGAATCATCTCGTAAACTTCGACAAGACTGTAAAATTACCTCCTCCAGTTCTTCAACCGCATCAGGAGGTGCGCTGTACACTTTCGCTTTTGAGAACGGCTTATTTTCGCAACCATCTTCACTGCAATAATTTTCCTTGTGTTATTGTATACTGTCACAGTGCCAGATCTCGCTGTTAACTATGATCCACTTTGTACACATAATAAGTTTATTTCATTACAACATTTTTAGTATCTTACGAATTACCATAAACGGAAATGAATTATTTTTTCTCTTAATATTTAGCACTTCAATAAGACGTAGAAATTTATTTCTGCTACAGAGTAATCTTGCAGTAGTACTGATTCTCAAAGAAAAAAAACTCTTCCAGAATCAGTAGATAATGATTTATTTTCAAAGTTCTTATCATGGGCCCAATACAAAGCTATTCGTTTGTCGCTATATTAGCGGGGGGGGGGGGGGGGGGAGGGGGAGGGTGAAGGAGGGGGGACATATGATATGTATGAACCGGCCCTAAATATTGCGATGCTTTTACAGTGTTGTAACGTTATATGGGATCTGGTTAAGAACATAAGCGTAGAAGCTAATAAAAAAAAGAAGAATTTTGTGCAAACAGGAGAAGGTTTCAAATAATTTACCTCGTGGTGAGAGACAGATTTACAAATCGTATTTCCAACTGCAGAATTTATCAGGCAGATGATCTGGACTCCGGTGTATCATTTATTACTTTCGAAACGCAGATTAAAGCTGAACAAATTACAGGAAGAGAGGAAATAACGGGGACGCGACCAGGGTAGTTTGAAGCAATCATCCGTTGTTGAGAGCTTCAAGTGGAGCATTATGCAACGAGTGGCTGAAACAGATACCATGGGTGCCGTTAACGGACGAAATAGTGAAGATCAATGAGAAACAAATAGGCAGAGTGGTAATTCTTGGATAAAGCAGGAGATGTTAAACGTAACTGATGAAAGGGTAAAAAGCGCTGGCTGTTTTGCTCTACCTCTAAACAACTGTCTGTGCCCATGAGTGGCTACACAGCTGCAGTATGATAATCTGTAAGCTGCAAAACTGTCAGGAGTTATTTCAACAAATCACGAATAACATTCATGCAATTTCCGGGTTGAAGACAGATGACGTCGCCATCTTGCCACGATATTCTGGCTGAAAACCATTTAGCTATCTTCAGGTGAATGTTTTACACTGCAGATTGCTAGTGTACGTCGCTAACTCTATACACAAAGTTGGTGCTGAGGTGCATGAGCACAGGTAGCCGCTACATGAGCGCCCTCTGTCATTTTTAACAAACTATGCGAGTTTTGCTCCATCTATGCCGCACCGATACTTGCGTCGGTGATAATACCTGCAAGACCTCAGTCGGAAAGTGGGCCTGCGGAGTTAGAATTCACATGTCAAATTAATAAAGTAGTAGAGTATCAGTGGGCATTATGGCTAAATTCGCAGTGTCACCTCTTCTTAGTGTCACCGTTCCAGGCACTGCAGTGTCCCCAGCACATTTTAGGTGTCAACGTTACAGGAACTGCATCATCAGCACATTCCGGCGTCACAGCATCTGTGTTGAGGCAATTATCCATCTATATCTACACCTACCTCACAACACGCAAGCCACCTAACGGTGTGTGGCGGAGGGTACTTCTGGTACCAGTAACTGATCTCTCCTTCCCTGTTCCACTCGTGAATGGCGGGTAGAATGAATGGCTGTCAGTAAGCGTCTCCATAAGCTCTAATTTCACCCATTTCCTCGTTGTGGTCATTTTGTGAGAAGTATGTGTCAGCAAGTAATACAGTACTGGCCATTAAAACTGCTACACCAAGAAGAAATGCAGATGATAAACTGGTGTTCATTGGACAAGTGTATTATACTATAACTGACACGTGATTACATTTTCAGGCAATTTGGGTGCATAGATCCTGAGAAATCAGTTCCCAGAACAACCACCTCTGGCACTAATAACGGTTTGATACGCCTGAGCATTGAGTCAAACAGAGCTTGGATGGCGTGTACAGCTACAGCTGCTCATGTAGCTTCAACACGATACCACATTTCATCAAGAGTAGTGACTGGTGTATTGTGACGAGCCAGTTGCTCGGCCACCGTTGACCAAACGTTTTTCAGTTGGTGATAGATCTGGAGAATGTGCTGGCCCAGACAACAGTCGAAAATTTTCTGTATCCAGAAAGGCCCGTACAGGACGTGCAACATGCGGTCGTGCATTATCCTGCTGAAATGTAGAGTTTCGCAGGGATCGAGTACACCATCGCAGGCGCTCCTGTCTGTGATGCAGCGTCTAGGGTAACCGCAGCCACGGTCTCCTAGCTGATAGTCCATGCTGCTGTAAACGTAGTCGAACTGTTCGTGCAGATGGTTGTTGTCTTGCAAACGTCCCCATCTGTTGACTCAGGGATCGAGACGTGGCTGCACAATCCGTTACAGCCATGCGGATAAGATGCATGTCATTTCAACTGCTAGTTATTCGCGGCCGTTGGAATCCAGAACGACGTTCCGTATTACCCTCCTGAACCCACCGATTCCATATTCTGCTAACAGTCATTGGATCTCGACCAAGGCGAGCAGCAATGTAGCGATACGATAAACCGCAATCGCGATAGGCTACAATCTGACCTTTATGAAGTCGGAAACGTGGTAGTACGCATTTCTCCTCCTTACACGAGGCATCACAACAACGTTTCATCAGGCAACGCCTGTCAACTGCTGTTTGTGTATGAGAAATCGGTTGGAAACTTTCCTCATGTCAGCACGTTGTAGGTGTCACCACCGGCGCAAACCTTGTGCGAATGCTCCGAAAAGCTAATCATTTGCATATCATAGCATCTTCTACCTGTCGGTTAAATTTCGCGTCTGCAGCACGTCGTCTTCGTGGTGTAGCAATTTTAATGGCCAGTAGTATATGTTGTCCCTCTCTACCCGCGAATTGCTCACTTGAAATTTCAATAGCAAACTTCTCCGTGATGCTCAATGCCTCTCTCGAAACGACTGCGACTGGAGTTGTACTTCGTTGTAACGCTCTCACGTAGTTACGAAACGTACCACTCGTCACTGAATCACCCTTATCTCTTCTAAGAGTTCAACTTGGTAAGAGTTCCACATTAATGAACAATACTAAAGAATCGGTCGACAAAACGCTTTGTAAGCCACTTCCTTCGTGGATGAGTTGCATTTCCTTAAGATTTTTCCTGTGAATATCAGTCTGACAGCTACTTTTCGTAGTCTTTGTTTTTGTTGTCATTCCACTTAAGGTTGCTATGGACGGCTAATCCTGATATTTTGCGGTAGATACTGCTGCAGTAATTTATCACCAATAGTAAATTAGGACAGTAGTGACTTTCTTTTCTTATAAATGTGCAATATATTACGTTCATTTACGTTTGGTGTCAACTGCCAGAGCCTGCACTATTTATCAATTGTCTTCAGGTCATTCTGCAAATCAGTGCTGCCTCGTGTCGTTGCTACAGTCTTATAGACATTCGCTTCACCAGCGATTTTTTTTTTTTTGTTAAGAGTGACGTGTTGAGATCTATCTGAAAGTAAGTGTTGAAGGTAATGGCTCATCTCGTCCAATAATCTCGTATGTTTTCACGAAAAGGCAGTGCGGGACGGTGTCAGATGCTTTCCTGACGTCAAAGAACACGGTATCCACCTGAGCGGCATTTTCTACGGTGCTAAGGATCTCATGGAGGAACAGAGCGAGCTGTGTTTCGCAAAACTTTTATAGGAGAGATTTTCGTCCTCCAAAAACGTCATACTTCTTGAACACAAAACACGTTCCATAATTCTACAACAGACCGACGTCAACGCATAGACGTACAGTGGCGACCCTTCTTGAAAACGTAAATGACTTGCACTTTTCGTGTCGCTAGGTACCCTTCGTTTCTTCAGGTATCTACGATAAACTGCTTCTAGATGGGAAGGAACTTCTTTGTCATAATCTTTGCAGAATCTTACAGGTATCTCATCGGGTCTTGATGCCTTTCCACCACTAAGAGATTATAACTGCTTTTCTCTTCTGTGATCGGTTATCTCGATATCTGCAATTTCGACTGTCGTAAGATCAATTATAGGAGGGATCGTGCAACGATCGTCCGTGGTCAAACAATTTCAGAAGACTGAGTTCAGTACCAGTATGGTCAATGAGTGAATTAATAGAGGATTTCAAACCGCTCACTGATTTTACGTAAGGTCAAAACTTCTTAGGGCTTCTACTCAGGTAAGTTGACAAAATTTTACTTTCTAATTCATTGAACACTTCTCTCATTGCTTTCCTTACTCTCATTTTCGCAATCTTTCTATTGTACTTTAAAAGATGTCTTATATACACATATATACAGGAAACTATTTATCAAAAAATACTGTTATATTGTTTACAACAGTCAAAGAGCATCATTTCTTGTAGCAATAACTTTTGTGTTTTAAATATGACTATACACATCGACACGTATTATAAAAATGGATGTACGTATCTGCGTACGTATGTACACATCTTCTTTCAGACCACTGCACCGATTTCTGCCAAACACTGAAATTATCACCTGTTGGTATGAGAGCTACCAACGTGTCATATGGGGAGTTAAGGTGAGGGTGAAAAAGAAGTGTAGTCCGCGACGCGAGAATGCCTAAAATTTATTCATCTAGTATATGAGAATGAGAGCACTTGATAACACACAATGAATTTTACACATCATTTCAAATGTTTAAGAAACCTTTTCTCTCACACAATTCCCACAAAATAATAAAAGGAAAAATGTTCTCGCTTACTACATTTTCGCTTTTCTGCACAAAACTGTTGCATTATGCATAACGTTTTAACTCATCACTACTAACTGTATTCGTGATACATTTTGCAAACAGTATTCACATATAGCACTGAATGTAATGAAAAATAATATCACTGTACAACACATAATTCACGAGATATGACGTCATAAATAGTGAGATGCGTGAAACACCGTGGTATCGGGCGTGGCTTTTAAATTTCTTCTTTGCTACGACTGTCTTCGCATCACATATCGCAGACAGTATTCACACACGGCGGTTAAATGTACCTACATACTTACGTAACTAGAAACTTCAAAAAAAGTTTTGCATCAGCCCGGTTCCCAGACGTCCTGAAGACAGACATTGACTGTGAATATTGTATCGCAGACACAGTCCCTTTGACTGTTCAGAGATGTCAAGATGGAAACAACCACTTATGAGCAGCGCTTAATAGACATAGGGGTTCCGACAGCCGATCAGTTCCAGTCATTCCACCAGGAAGGAGATACACGGCTCGTGTTGCCTGTAGTTCAACCATGCCTAGATAGTCAAGACCGCGGTTCGATTGCGTAAGCATTGTTACTTTGTGCCAGGAAGGGCTCGCAACAAGGGAAGTGTCCAGGCGTCTCGGAGCGAACCAAAGCGATATTGTTCGGACATGGAGGAAATAGAGATGCAAGAACTGTCGATGACAAGCCGCGCTCAGGCCGCCCAAGGTCTACTACTGCAGTTGGTGACCGCTATCCACGGATTATGGCTCGGAGGAACCCTGACAGCAAAGCCACCATGTTGAATAATGCGTTTCGTGCAGCGACAGGACGTCGTGTTACGATTTAAACTGTGCGCAATAGGCTGTGTAATGGAGAGAGATGGGGCGACGATGATTGGCAGAGACAGAGGGAAGGAGATGGTGTAATGGAATTGAAATAAATACATAGCCTGGTAGCGCTGGGTACTCAGCTAGATTTTGTTAAAGTAATACCATAACTTATGAAGAATCTATGTACAGTAAATTTCCCATTGAATCATTATACAATTCATTTTCTTTTCTTTCTATATACAGTATTTACAATGCTGGGGAAATGAGTTGACTAGCGGCATCAGGTGAGGAAGAACAACACACACATAAATAGTATGCAGTCGTGTGCTTAGTGCACACAGCGTATACGCACAGATAGTGTGGAGTCATTCACACATACAAACACCTATGACAAACGGTTTCGTCTAGATATTCCACATACACTTACAACCGCCATTTCCTATATGCACACTCAGTCACACAACCGAATTGTGTGAGAATCGAAGCGTTCCGACCCATTCCACAAACATGAACTGTTTTTCGTAATGACTCGAAGGGCCAGCTATCAACAACATGACCTAGCGAAAAAAAGAAACCTAGGCGAACCATATGCGGAGCCCCGCCAATGCCTTCGTGAAGGGACTTCTTGCTATCTTCGAACATGACAGCGTTAAAGGCCACACGATCCAAATCCTAATCCAGGATTTGGGGTGGCACCTGCGTATATACAGTGTGCATACATTTTATGTTTGAGCTCTACAGACTATGCAATATGCGGTCCATTAGCCTCGATTTTCATCAAGCCCACAACCTTTTTGTTCTGAGATCTTTTACTGGCCACATTTCCAGACTTGGTGAATGTGTCGGAACTGTACCTAACAACCGAGTGTGTGAAACTGTCTGTATTCACATAAAGTAATTTGGGACCAGTGAAGTTTGGCTTCACAAACCCATAGCGGAACCGGTTCCTGTGCAGTTTGGAGAGGTCCAGAAGGCACATACCCCTTCATGAACTGCACTGAAACCTTAGCCATCTTCACAGCTACTAGTCCTTCATTGAAGATTATGGCTCACTTAAAATTTGGCCTGGCATCGTAATCTTTTGGGGACGTAACAGTAAATATGTAGCGGCAGTTCTGAATTTACAAACAGCCCATCAGTACTCAAGAAAGTACCACTGATAAGAAAATGCTCTAACTGATAAGTAGTAGGGCAAATCCATTACGAAATGCAAATGACCTTGACCTTATCAGGGTGCTCTGATAAGATAAGGAAACCCAGCATATCAGGTTACTTAATGAGGGAAGTGCATCATTTACACTGAAGGCCATCCCCCACTCCCCTTTCCCTGGGTAATTATGCATGTTATAGTCAAGGTCACCTAGGGGGACCCACGTAAAACCAACGCAGCTGGGGCAATTGTAAAAGGTATAGTCAGGGTCATAACATAACTGGATAACAGTAACGTTGTCACCAGAAACTTTTGTGATACAAAATTGGTGGTAATCCCCTATTTCTTGAGACCAATGGGAATACAGTGAAATGGCAGTGAAATACCACTCACAGCCTTTGACCACTAAGATTCAAATTCCGCTTCTCCCTTGTCATCCTTTGAAACTGGTTCAATTAAGTAGACTTCTTCATTCGAGGTCTCTGCATGACAAGGAGAGGTTCGTGTTTGTTGTAAACAAATTAATATTGCCAATAATTAAATAGTTCTCTACTGAAATGGTCATTACGTAATAACAGTGGTATATAAAATTAACTAATGCATTTTTGGTAATAGTCTTTTTCCAGTAAAACGTGTTAAGTGTATTGTATAGTTTTCTTATTAACAGTTTTTATTCTTTTGTTGATTTATTTACAAAGCCATTTGTTTTTGATGAGACATAATTTGCAAAAGCACTATCTTACAATTTTTAAAATCCTTTTGATGGTTTATTTACAATGCTATTTTTTCTGAAGTCTTATATACTTTAATAATACTGTCCGCTTTTCTAAGAATTTATATACTATATTTACCATTGAATTTGAAAGTGCTTTTTTATACTACACACAATATTTACATTTTAAACACTGATCATACTACATATGCTATTTACATTTCACCAGTTTATTTCTGTACTAGATGAGTACCCAGCATTGCCCAGATCTGTATTTATTCCATACTTGTATTATTCCATCTCCTGATTTCCCTACTCCCTGTCCATCTCCTCTTTCACCTGCTGTCTGTTCACCCCATCCAATCCCCATTCTCTGTCCATTTCGTCCTGCCCCTCTCCGGGTCCATCTCGTTCACGCACCTCCCTGTCAATCTGCTCCTCCCATTCCGTCCATTTGCTAGTTCCCCCTCTAACTCCATTTTCTTCTCCCCTTCCCTTTACCCT
This sequence comes from Schistocerca gregaria, assembly GCF_023897955.1. Lineage (NCBI taxonomy): Eukaryota > Metazoa > Arthropoda > Insecta > Orthoptera > Acrididae > Schistocerca > Schistocerca gregaria. Next base: position 849,424,704 of record NC_064931.1, read on the forward strand.
GCCCCTCCTCACCTTCCTCTCTGTACCTCTCCTCCTGCCTCCTCCCTCTATTCATCTCCTCCTCTTTCTTTTCTCTGTTGATGTCCTCCTCACCTCCCTCTCTCTGTCCATCTCCTCCCTTTCTGTTCATCTGCTCCTGCCCCCCCCCCCTCTCTCCCTGTTCATTTCTCCCTCGCCTTCCTCTTCCCATTTCCTCCTCTCCCTTTACCTGTACACATCTCTTCCTTCACTCTTGCTGTCTGTCCATCTCCTCCCACACCTTCTCTCTCCATGTTACCACGCTCACCCCAATAGGAGGTTGGTGACTGTTACCTCTGCAGCATTTCTATCCCGACTGTGACTAATATATCTACCAAATTAGGTTAAAGTAATTCCTGGAGTTTAGGATGAGCTTTCTACTGTACGCACATGTCAAATATATTTCAGAAATATTTAACACATTTCAGACGTATTTGCACATATATTTCACCAGTACCTGTAGTGAATTTCGCCATACAGTTTTAAATTCCTGCAGGTCATTGTCCTGTATAATGATACTGTTTTCCGGGTACATCCATTGTTATAAGTGGGTACTGTATAAAGTTTCGGACCGAACTTATGCTGTATATGACTAGAAAGGTGGGGGCTATTTTTATGTGTTATGTGCTCATTAGGAATAACTTTTTTTAAAAAAACTTACAGAGAAGAACGTTGGAAAACAAGATAATACATCTCTGAAGAAACATAGCTAATATACGAAATTTTTTGAATGATAGTGGCGCTATTTTTTAGGACCAGCAATTGTATAGCGTATCCATAGTCTAGCAGGGCAAATAAAGAAGTCTGCTTTTTACAAAGAGTAATTACTAATGGTCATATAACATGTAATGCTAACCCCCACCACTTTTGTTGTAGGTACCATACATAGGTTCGGTCCGAGACTCGCGCTAGCTCCTCCTGGCACACGTAGCTCGTAATACTGACTCATCTGCACTGTTTACGCTGGCGCCGTGCGCACTTCTATCATGTCTACGGCATAGTAAGCCATTCAGGGCTCTATTATATTTCTCTGTCGAAGATAAGATGAAGATAAGATATGCTAACGTGGTCTTTTAGTTAGGTCTCATAATTACTCGGGAGTCAGAAATTGAAATAATTTTTTTCCGGCTTCCTCTCACCTACAGGTGGCTGTGAGACGAATGGCTTGACGATGAATGGTGGGAATTGGTTCGTAGCATTGAATCTACCACTCTACGACTGTTTCAAAAGATAAGGAAACTTGTGAGTAGTCAGCTCTTATTGATACATGGCGCTTTTTGCTACGACACAGTTTTTTTTAAAAACGCCTGAAATTCTTTAATATTTCAGTTTGCTGTACGGATCACCTGAAGATTAATCTCCACTATTGCGAAATCGGTCGCGAATTTTTAATAAAAATGTATTAGCAGCCAGTGCGGAACATTTTACTCACCATGTGCAATTTCGCCTGCGGTTACCCAACCTCTAAAATAATTTACTTTCCTATTCCTCGCTTAGTGCTACTGGAAACGCTTACGGGTTTGTATCACATTCTACCAATGTCCGAGGCTAGTAGCGTCTTGATACAGATGTGCTCCTCTATCTCCAGAAACGAAAAGAGCATGCTTAGGACAGTAGGCGAACGTGGTGTGGTAAAGGCTGTCCGTCACTGGATACTAAGCAGCTCTGTTGCACAACAACTCTGTTTCTGGGTGCACTAATAAATTTTCGAAGCTGTTGCTAGAGATCGATAGTAAACGAATCTAGCCTGAGTCAGGTCGTGGGTCAAAATCGAAGTTAGAGCTCACGAAGAGTGCCAGTACGGAAAATGTAGGTCGTTGTTGTTGTGGTCTTCAGTCCAGATAACCTACTGATGCATTCCCTCCAATAGTGCATACAGAATTGTCAATCTAACAAAATTAAAATTACTGCATGTCCGTCAGGCACGTAGACCCTACAAAGAGTTAAGGCATGTAGTGTAGAATGTAGTTTCCACAATAGTTACAAGAAGAAAAGTAACCCACACCCAGATTTATTATTTACGGAGCATAATGGATTGCCGCTGATTCCTTTGATTACATCAGTAGTAATCATACCATTTTTTAAAAGAAAGAGTGTATTGTTTATTTGTTGTTGTCGTCTTCAGTCCAGATACTGGTTGGATGCAGCTCTCCATGCTACTCTATCCTGTGCAAGCTTCTTCATCTCCCAGTACCTACTGCAAACTATATCCTTCTGAATCTGTTTAGTGCATTCACCTCTTGGTCTCCCACAACGATTTTTACCCTCCACGCCACCCTCCAATACTAAATTGGTGATCCCTTGATGCCTCAGAATATGCCCCACCAGCCGAACCCTTCTTCTAGCCAAGTTGCGCCACAAATTTCTCTTCCCTCCAATTCTATTCAATACCTCCTCATTAGTAATGTGATCTACCCATATAATCTTCAGAAACGATTTCCTTGCCATTGTCAGCCTACATTTTATATCCTCTCTACTTCGATCATCATCAGTTATTTTGCTCCCCAAATAGCTAAACGTTTTTAACACTTTCAGTGTCTCATTTCATAATCTAATTCCGGCAGCATCACCCTACTTAATTCGACTACATTCCATTATTCTCGTTTTGCTTTTGCTGATGTTCATCTTATAACCTTCTTTAATGACACTGCCCATTCAGTTCAGCTGCTCTTCCAGGTCCTTTGCTGTCTCTAACAGAATCACAATGTCATCGGCGAACCTCAAAGTTTTTATTTCTTCTCCATGGATTTTAACTCCTGCTCCTAATTTTTCTTTTGTTTCCTTTACTGCTTGCTCAATATACAGATTGAATCACATCGGGGATAGGCTACAACCCTGTCTCACTCCCTTCCCAACCACTGCTCCCCTTTCATGCCCCTCGACTCTTATACTTGCCGTCTGGTTTCTGTACAAATTGTAAATTGCCTTTCGCTCTCTGTGTTTTACCCCTGCCACCCTCAGAATTTCAAAGAAATATTCCAGTCAACATTGTGAAAAGCTTTCTCTAAGTCTGCAAATGCTAAAAACATAGGTTTGTCTTTCTCTAATCTATTTTCTATACACCAAGCAGATTCAGAAGGATGTAGGTTACAGTTGGTACTGGGAGATGAAGAGGCTTGCGCAGGATAGAGTAGCATGGAGAGCTGCATCAAACCAGTCTCAGGACTGAAGGCCACAACAACAACAATCTATTTTTTTATTTTTTATTGTTCCGTGGGACCAAATTAAGGAGAAGTCTCCATGGTCATGGAACGAGTCAATACATGAAATTATAACACGATATTAGAAATAGATAAAATGAAATATAAAAAAAACATATTCAGGTGACAAGTCGTAAGTTTAAATAAAGAAAATCAACAATGTAACAATGGAATTTGCTTAATTTTTTAGCTCTTCCAGGAGCTCCTCGACAGAGTAGAAGGAGTGAGCCATGAGGAATCTCTTCAGTTTAGACTTAAAAGTGTTTGGGCTACTGCTAAGATTCTTTAGTTCTTGTGGTAGCTTATTGAAAATGGATGCAGCAGAATACTGCACTCCTTTCTGCACAAGAGTCAAGGAAGTGTATTCCACATGCAGATTGGATTTCTGCCTAGTATTAACTGAGCGAAAGCTGCTAACTCTTGGGAATAGGCTAATATTGCTAACAACAAACGACATTAAAGAAAATATATACTGTGAGGGCAATGTCAGAATGCCCAGACTATTGAATAGGGGTCGACAAGAGGTTCTCGAACTTACACCACATATAGCTCGAACAGCCCGTTTTTGAGCCACAAAAAACCCTTTTTGAATCAGAAGAATTACCCAAAAAAATAATACCATACGACATAAGCGTATGAAAATATGCGAATTAGACTATTTTTCGTGTTGAACTGTCACTTATTTCAGATACTGTTCTAATGGTAAATAAAGCAGCATTTAGTTCCTGAACAAGATCCCCGACATGTTCTTTCCACAACAGCTTACTATCTATCTGAACGCCTAGGAACTTGAACTGTTCCGTCTTGCTTATAATATGCCCATTATGTCTGATCAAAATATCGGTTCTTGTTGAATTGTGAGTTAAACACTGTAAAAACTGAGTCTTACTGTGATTTAGCATCAAATTATTTTCCACAAGCCACGAACTTATTTCATGAACTACATTATTTGATACTGTTTCAATATTACACACAAGATCCTTCACTATCAAGCTGGTGTCATCAGCAAACAGAAATATTTTTGAATCACCTGTAATACTAGAAGGCATATCATTTATATAAATAAGAAACAGCAGTGGCCCCAGCACCAACCCTTGGGGACTGAACATCACTACCACTGTCCTTAAAGTAAGAGGCGAACCAATTGTAAGCTACTCCCCTTACCCCATAATGATCCAACTTCTGCAGTAATATTTTGTGGTCAACACAGTCAAAAACCTTCGTTGAATCAAAGAAAACACTTAGCGTTCGCAACCTTTTATTGGATCCGTCCAAAACCTCACAGAGGAAAGAGAATATAGCATTTTCAGTTGTTAAACCATTTCTAAAACCAAACTGAACATTTGACAGCAAATTATGTGAATTTAAATGGTTCAGTCACTTTGTATATACAACCTTGTCGATAACTTTAGCAAACACCGATGGCATAGGTATAGGTCTGAAATTGTCAATATTATCTATGTCTCCCTTTATATAAAGTAGCTTCACTACCGAGTACTTTAATAGGTCATGAAACTGATCACTCCTAAAGGAAAAGTTACAGATATGGCTAAGTACTGGGCTAACATACATAGAACAATACTTCAGTATTCTGCTAGATACCCCGTCATATCCATTAGAGTTCTTGGTCTTTAGTGATTTAATTATTAACTCAATCTCCCTCTTGTCAGTATCATGGAGGAGCATTTCAGGTAACAGTATCGGAGCACTTTTTTCTAAGATGATATATGATTCCCTGTTGGGACTAGGTTTCTATTTAGTTCACCTGCTATATTCAGAAAGTGATTATTAAATAATGTACATATATGCAACTTATCAGTAACACGGACTTTCTTACTATACACTGATTCTATATCCTCGACCTGTCTCTGCAGACCAACCACTTCCTTTACGACTGACCATATGGTTTTAATTTTATCCTAAGACTTTTTAAGCACCTTACAATACTGTTTGTAATGGGCTGCCGCATTTAGATTCTGACTATTTCTAACCTTTTTATATAATTGCCACTTTTTTGTACAAGATATTCTTATCCCTCTAGTCAGCCACCCAGGCTGCCTGTTTGTGCTAGTACCCTGTTTTGAACGTTATAACGGAAAGCAACTTTCAAAGAGCACGAGAAAAGTCTTGAGAAAAGCATTATATTTATCGTCTACTGTATCAGCGCTTTAACGTCTTGCCATTCTTGTTCCTACAGCAACTGGATCAGCTTTCCTAAACAGCTGATGACTATATTTAACACGTGTTGCAACACAAAAATCTTTTAGAGTTAAAATTTGTGCATCATGATCTAAAAGGCCATTCACATTTTTCCTAACAGAATGCCCTTCTAGTAATGAGGAATAAACACAAATTTTGTCTATGGTTGTTCTATTGTTCCCTTGCACTTTCGAAGAATACGGTTTGCACAAGATTATGTGAATTAAGGAGGTCTACCAGCATCCTCTTCCTTGCACAATCCCTTATACAATTAATATTGAAGTCACCACATATAACTAACTTTTTGTATTTCCTATAAAGTAAACAAAGAACCTCCTCTAGCTTTAGCAAAAATGTTGTGAAATCGGAGTCTGGGGGTCTATAAACAACAACAGTTGGAAGTTTATCTCCGTCAAATTTAACCACACCTTCACAACATTCAAACACCTTTTCAGTGGAGAACTTTGAAACATCAGTTGACTCAAATGGGATGCCGTTTTTCACATACAAGGCTACTCCCCCACTCCGTAAAGAGCTCATCGAAAAGCTGCCAGCCAACCTGTATCCTGGTAAAGGAAGCCTCTGAATTACCTCCTTATTTAAGAAGTGTTCAGATATATGAATAATTTCAGAGTCAACATCTCTAAGCAGTTCACTAACTTTATCTTTAACACCTTGTATATTTTGATGAAATATACTAATTCTCTCATTACTCGGATACCTAAGCTTTGTCAAAAGTGGTTCCTTTCTTATAGAGACTTCCCTTAAGCAGGAATACCTATCAGCTGACTTCAATCTAAAAAAGGTGCAGCTCTAACACCCACTACTGCAGGATTTTCTAAGATAAGTCGCAATGTCAGTATTGCCTCACGTGTTCCAACATTTCTACGGAATCCAAACTGATCTTCCCCGAGGTCGGCTTCTACCACTTTTTCCATTCGTCTGTAAAGACCCGCGTTAGTATTTTGGAGCCGTGACTTATTAAACTGATAGTTCGGTAATTTTCACATTTGACAACACCTGCTTTCTATGGGATTGGAATTATTATATTCTTCTTGAAGTCTGAGGGTATTTCGCCTGTTTCGTACATCTTTCTCACCAGATGGTAGAGTTTCGTCAGGGCTGGCCCTCCCAAGGCTGTCAGTAGTTCTATGGAATGTTGTCTACTCACGGGGCCTTGTTTAGACTCAGGTCTTTGAGTGCTGTGTCAAACTCACCACGCAGTATTATATCTCCAATTTCATCTTCATCTACATCCTCTTCCATTTCCATAATATTCTCCTTAAGTACATCGCCCTTGTGTAGACCCTCTATATACTCCTTCCACCTTTCTGCTTTCCCTTCTTTGCTTAGAACTGGGTTTCCATCTGAGCTTTTGATATTGATACAAGTGGCTCTCTTTTCTCCAAAGGTCTCTTTAATTTTCCTGTAGGCTGTGTCTATCTTACCCCTAGTGAGATAGGCCTCTACATCTTTACATTTGTCCTCTAGCTATGCCTGCTTAGCTATTTTGCACTTCTTGTCGATCTCATTTTTGAGACGTTTGTATTCCTTTTGGCCTGCTTCATTTACTGCATTTTTATATTTTCTCCTTTGATCAATTTAATTCAGTATTTCTTCTGTCACCCAAGGATATCCACTAGCCATCGTCTTTTTACCTACTTGATCCTCTGCTGCCTTCACTACTTCATCCCTCAAAGCTACCCATTCTTCTTCTACTGTATTTCTTTCCCCCATTCCAGTCAATTGTTCCCTTATGATCTCCATGAAACTCTGTACAACCTCTGTTTTAGTCAGTTTATCCTGGTCCAATCTCCTTGAATTCCCACCTTTTTGCAGTTTCTTCAATTTTAATCTACAAGTCATAACCAATAGATTGTGGTCAGTATCCACATCTGCCCCTGGAAATGTCTTACAACTTAAAACCTGGTTCTTAAATCTCTGTCTTTCCAATATATAATCTATCTGAAACCTGTCAGTATCTCCAGGCTTCTTCCATGTATATAGTTTAAAAATAAATGTTTCACTTGATTTTCTCAGATTTTGCAATAAATATTTTCCATTCGTTTGATGATTTTCTCACACTAACTAGCAATGCTCCAGTACCCAAGTATCCCACAAGTTAAACAAGAAAATAGAATATTTTTGTGTCTTTTCCTTACAGTGGACGACCCCAGAAGATATTTATTGCTGAATGTGTTTCAGGCATTTCTTTCTGGTACATTGGGAGCGTCTGTCTGACCTCTGTAGTAGTGTGGGGTGGAAATTGCTTCTTGCAGGAGCCAAAGGGTGCTTGCCAGATCAATCCGTTGCGCAACTCGTCAGCATAACACCTACATTCTGACAACCTGCGTTCCTATTTTTTAATCATTATTAAACCTACTCTTGCATTATCCCTAGTTGTTTTGTATTTAAAACTCTGTATTCACCTGACCAGAAGACTTGTTCCTCCTACCAATGAACTTCACTGATTCACACTATATCTAGCTTTAACTTATCCATTTCCCTTTTTAAATTTCTAACCTACCTTCCAGATTTAGGGGTCTGACATACCACGCTCCGATCCATAGAATGCCAGTTTTCTTTCTCATGGTAACAACATCCTCTTGAGTAGCCCCGCCTGGAGATCCGAATGGGGGACTATTTTACGCCATCATCATTTAACGATACAGTAAAACTGCATGCCTTCAGGGAAAAATTACGGCTGTTGTTTCCCCTTGCTTTCAGCCGTTCGCAGTACCAGCACAGCAAGACCGTTTTGGTTAGTGTTATAAGGCCACATCAACCAATCATCCAGACTGTTGCCCTGCAACTACTGAAAAGGCTGCTGCCCCTTTTCAGGAACCACACGTTTGGCTGACCTCTCAACAGATACCCCTTCGTTGTGATTGCACCTATGGTACGGCCATCTGTATCGCTGAGGCACGCAAGCCTCCCCACCAACGGCATGGTCCATGCGGCAAGGTCCATGGTTCATGGGGGGGGGGGGGGGGGGGGGGGGGGAGGTACGGGAATGCAGGTAAACGTTCGTAACTATTACTAGACAACCTACTGAGCCATAGCAGGAAGCGCAAAGATCGCGAACATGACAGCAGACACAATGTCCTTCTGCATACTCTGCAATACGGAATAACACCATGCAACATTCATGCTCCATCTCTCCAAGGCATGCTACGACGGATGAAAAGTTAGATGCACGGAAATCTGTCCTTAAATGAGGCCCCACACTGCATACTGAACAGCTGACTCCACTGGTTAAATGAACGCAGATGGCCGCCTAACCGCCAACAGTGCCTTGAGGTTTGGGTTTAAATACCCGTTTTTCAGACATCTAGTACTCAGTGTCTTGTCATTCTGTCTACATCACTGATTCCGAAGGAGTGACTCCCTCGACAGTTACAGATTAACTCTACTGGCGAACCGTGATGTGCTACTTGCTGCCTGTTTGAATACTTGTACTACGAGACTGCAGCCTGCCAGCTGTGGTTGGATTTCTACGCTCCACATTTTCGCTATCGACTGGCCACTGCCGTGACTGATAGAAGATACCAACTTACTGTGCCCTCCTCTGATTAAATGCCAAACCGACTGGCTACAAGCTGCCATCTTCTGCTTGTTGACTGGACACCTGAGGACCACCTCAGAGACAGTATGCGTTCCGCGTTCCTGGCAACACACTGTGTGCGTTGAGAGAGACTTGGGCATTGTCTAATTATGCATTGTCGTATCAAGTTTTATGGAAAAGCGGAAATAAACTTCACGTAAGAAAACTAATCTCACTTGATATCCTAACTAATCTCCTCTAACAGAGTTACTCTCAGTATTATACAACAGCTTGCTCTAACAAACAACACATCAACTAACCATTATGCAGAACATACAATGACCAATAAATCCAGTAATACACACTGTCTCATAATAACACTTACTACGGGCAAAAACTGCTATGCAGTGTAATGAACAAATGCAGAAGGCCATATCCACATCTGCATCTGCGTAGATACTCGGCAAGACACCGTAAGGTGCGTGGCAGAGTGTTCCCTGTACCAAGACTTGTCATTTCCCCTCCTGTTGCACTCGCACATAGAGCGAGGAAAAAACGACTGTCTGTACTCCTCCGTATGAGCCCTAGTTTCTCGTATGTTATCTTCGTGGTCCTTATGCGTGATGAACGTTCACGGCAGCGGAATCATTCGGCAGTTTGTAACACTGTAGCTCTAATACTCCAATGATTTATTTTGGTTTTTGTTTCATTTAATATTAAATCCTTAAGCTTCTGTAAATGTTTTTGATTGAATAGATAACACAGAATTGTATACTCCTTTCTTTGTAAGAACTTCGATGCCATGATATGATTCTATGCAGTGTAGTATATCTGTCATTTAAATTCTTTGTCCCATTTGGAGGGAACAGATCTTACTGTATATAATTGTAATTTCTGTGTGAATAATTTTTTGTAGAAATGTCAATATGAGCAAATATTCTGTTTTATTGAATGAATTTGGTTGCTTTTATGTAAACTGCTGATCCTCACTTAGGGTTCTTAGTTAGTTTGTATGTAAAAGGTGTTGTGGTTCCCCTCGGGGACGGAACTGTGTAGCGCGCGCAAATTGTGGTTGGTCTAGGTAGAAAAGGTGGAACAACAGTCAGTCGGGGGCGAGCCACCAGTCGGGGACGAGCTACCAAACTGTGCACTGTCATGTAAAAGATGCATATTGTGCTGGCTCCGAGAGAGGATTTTTTCTGCTACTTTCCAATGCCCCGGATGAATGGATAAATAGCTGGAACGACTCTGGAATTGGTATTCATCATCGCCACCACGAAAGGCCAGAGTCCAGCAATTCTGTCTGCAAATCCGCCTACCGACTTGCAGTTGCCACCACGTTGCACAATCACTGTAAAGGAGTACTATAATAATGTACAGTGAAGGATCAGCTAGATGGATGTGTTAGTGTGGTCAAATATAAGGTAATTTACAACTGGTATTCGATCCGGAACTGGTGATTTGTTTGTTCTTAAATCTCTAAGGTGCTTCTCTGCACCAAGTATGCTTATTTCTATGTCGTCGATACGGGAGACTGTCCGATGGTCAAATAACGGTATGTCTGTACCTTGATTTTTCTCCTTATCATAACACCTCTCAGGTTCCTCTCCGTTTGAACTAAAGTGTCCCTACTGAAATAACATTAAAGACCAGTGTTTTTGCTAATTAATGCCTCTTGAACATAGTAAAAAGAAAGTTAAAGTTAATGATGCTTGCTTATTAACTTCAAATTAAGAGTTCTTAAGACTGAGGCTTATAAAGTTTTGCTTAGTAAATGATCACATTACTGACTGTTGTAAATCGCAGAAGGTGAGTCAGTATCTTACATATATGTTAATTTTGTCTCTCAATGTAGTAAAAGTGGAAAACTGCAGTGTGAAACGTTGTATACTCATGTTTGCTAAGTGTTTGTCTGTCCTGTGTATTAGAAGTGCTCATTAATAATATAACAGGATCCACAGTTTGTCTATTGGGTTAATGCTCGGTAACAAGTAACGAAAGACCACTAATTAGGAAAACCTTAATTTCTTTATTCAAATGATAGTGAGAAGCAACCTGTTAGTGGATTCCAATTAACTTTCATTTTAAATAGTAAAGTATTTAACTGAGAGAGACTTAACCTATATCCAATTAATGACGTTACAAAGACCATTCAGTTTATGTAAGCCCTGAAAGTAATAGTGTGTTTCGGTATCTGTTATAATTTTGCAAATAGTTTGTGCTGCTTTAACTGTTAGTTTCAATCTTACCGTACACATATGTATGTGTCAAGAGTTCACTGCACTCGCGTGTGACAAAGTATAGGTTGTGTTTATCCATTAAAGTTATTAATAATTATTTTCTTGAACGAGAATTTTAATCATTCTATTGCCTAGTTAGGCTGGCGACCGTTTTCTTTATAGGCAAAATTTCGTTTGTTACTGTTCAAATATTTACGTAATTCTGACTTTCATTTCCGATAAGCCACCTCCGTTAGGTACAACACGGTCAACATAACAAATTCCTCTCAGAGAGTAATACTGCTCTGTTGCTTTATACCATGTTGTTGTTGTCTTCAGTCCTGAGACTGGTTTGATGCAGCTCTCCATGCTACTCTATCCTGTGCAAGCTGCTTCATCTCCCAGTACCTACTGCAATCTACATCATTCTGAATCTGCTTAGTGTACTCATCTCTCGGTCTCCCTCTACGATTTTTACCCTCCACGCTGCCCTCCAATGCTAAATTTGTGATCCCTTGATGCCTCAAAACATGTCCTACCAACCGATCCCTTCTTCTAGTCAAGTTGTGCCACAAACTTCTCTTCTCCCCAATCCTATTCAATACTTCCTCATTAGTTATGTGATCTAACCATTTAATCTTCAGCATTCTTCTGTAGCACTACATTTCGAAAGCTTCTATTCTCTTCTTATCCAAACTAGTAATCGTCCATGTTTCACTTCCATACATGGCTACACTCCAAACAAATACTTTCAGAAACGACTTCCTGATACATAAATCTATATTCGATGTTAACAAATTTCTCTTCTTCAGAAACGCTTTCCTTGCCATTGCCAGTCTACATTTTATATCCTCTCTACTTCGACCATCATCATTTATTTTACTTCCTAAATAGCAAAACTCCTTTACTACTTTAAGTGTCTCATTTCCTAATCTAATTCCCTCAGCATCACCCGATTTAATTTGACTACATTCCATTATCCTCGTTTTGCTTTTGTTAATGTTCATCTTATATCCTCCTTTCAAGACACTGTCCATTCCGTTCAACTGCTCTTCCAAGTCCTTTGCCGTCTCTGACAGAATTACAATGTCATCGGCGAACCTCAAAGTTTTTACTTCGTCTCCACGAATTTTAATACCTACTCCAAATTTTTCTTTTGTTTCCTTTACTGCTTGCTCAATATACAGATTGAATATCATCGGGGAGAGGCTACAACCCTGTCTCACTCCTTTCCCAACCACTGCTTCCCTTTCATGCCCCTCGACTCTTATTACTGCCATCTGGTTTCTGTACAAATTATAAATAGCCTTTCGCTCCCTGTATTTTACCCCTGCCACCTTTAGAATTTGAAAAAGAGTATTCCAGTCAACATTGTCAAAAGCTTTCTCTAAGTCTACAAATGCTAGAAACGTAGGTTTGCCTTTTCTTAATCTTTCTTCTAAGATAAGTCGTAAGGTCAGTATTGCCTCACGTGTTCCAACATTTCGACGGAATCCAAACTGATCCTCCCCGAGGTCCGCATCTACCAGTTTTTCCATTCGTCTGTACAGAATTCGCGTTAGTATTTTGCAGCTGTGGCTTATTAAACTGATAGTTCGGTAATTTTCACATCTGTCAGCACCTGCTTTCTTTGGGATTGGAATTATTATATTCTTCTTGAAGTCTGAGGGTATTTCGCCTGTCTCATACATCTTGCTCACCAGCTGGTAGAGTTTTGTCATGACTGGCTCTCCCAAGGCCGTCAGTAGTTCTAATGGAATGTTGTCTACTCCGGGGGCCTTGTTTCGACTCAGGTCTTTCAGTGCTCTGTCAAACTCTTCACGCAGTATCGTATCTCCCATTTCGTCTTCATCTTCATCCTCTTCTATTTCCATAATATTGTCCTCAAGTACATCGCCCTTGTATAAACCTTCTATATACTCCTTCCACCTTTCTGCCTTCCCTTCTTTGCTTAGAACTGGGCTGCCATCTGAGCTCTTGATATTCATACACGTGGTTCTCTTCTCTCCAAAGGTCTCTTTAATTTTCCTGTAGGCAGTATCTATCTTACCCCTAGTGAGATAAGCTTCTACATCCTTACATTTGTCCTCTAGCCATCCCTGTTTAGCCATTTTGCACTTCCTGTCGATGTCATTTTTGAGACGTTTGTATTCCTTTTTGCCTGCTTCATTTACTGCATTTTTATATTTTCTCCTTTCATCAATTAAATTCAATATTTCTTCTGTTACCCAAGGATTTCTAGCAGCCCTTGTCTTTGTACCTACTTTATCCTCTGCTGCCTTCACTACTACATCCCTCAGAGCTACCCATTCTTCTTCTACTGTATTTCTTTCCCCTATTCCTGTCAATTGTTCCCTTATGCTCTCTCTGAAACTCTGTACAACCTCTGGTTCTTTCAGTTTATCCAGGTCCCATCTCCTTAATTTCTCAGATTTTTGCAGTTTCTTCAGTTTTAATCTACAGGTCATAACCAATAGATTGTGGTCAGAATCCACATCTGCCCCTGGAAATGTCTTACAACTTAAAACCTGGTTCCTAAATCTCTGTCTTACCATTATATAATCTATCTGATACCTTTTAGTATCTCCAGGGTTCTTCCACGTATACAACCTTCTTTCATGATTCTTAAACCAAGTGTTAGCTATGATTAAGTTGTGCTCTGTGCAAAATTCTACTAGGCGGCTTCCTCTTTCATTTCTTAGCCCCAATCCATATTCACTTACTATGTTTCCTTCTCTCCCTTTTCCTACACTCGAATTCCAGTCACCCATTACTATTAAATTTTCGTCTCCCTTCACTATCTGAATAATTTCTTTTATTTCATCGTACATTTCTTCAATTTCTTCATCATCTGCAGAACTAGTTGGCATATAAACTTGTACTACTGTAGTAGGTGTGGGCTTCGTATCTATCTTGGCCACAATAATGCGTTCACTATGCTGTTTGTAGTAGCTTACCCGCATTCCTATTTTCCTATTCATTATTAAACCTACTCCTGCATTACCCCTATTTGATTTTGTGTTTATAACCCTGTAGTCACATGACCACAAGTCTTGTTCCTCCTGCCACCGAACTTCACTAATTCCCACTATATCTAACTTTAACCTATCCATTTCCCTTTTTAAATTTTCTAACCTACCTGCCCGATTAAGGGATCTGACATTCCACGCTCCGATCCGTAGAACGCCAGTTTTCTTTCTCCTGATAACGACATCCTCCTGAGTAGTCCCCGCCCGGAGATCCGAATGGGGGACTATTTTACCTCCGGAATATTTTACCCAAGAGGATGCCATCATCATTTAATCATACAGTAAAGCTGCATGTCCTCGGGAAAAATTACGGCTGTAGTTTCCCGTTGCTTTCAGCCGTTCGCAGTACCAGCACAGCAAGGCTGTTTTGGTTAATGTTGCAAGGCCAGATCAGTCAATCATCCAGACTGTTGCCCCTGCAACTACTGAAAAGGCTGCTGCCCCTCTTCAGGAACCACATGTTTGTCTGGCCTCTCAACAGATACCCCTCCGTTGTGGTTGCACCTACGGTACGGCCATCTGTATCGCTGAGGCACGCAAGCCTCCCCACCAACGGCAAGGTCCATGGTTCATGGGGGGGGCTTTATACCATAATCGCTTTAATAAAATAGTTTTATTTCACAGCCTGCTTCAAGCTTTGAGGTTATGGTACAGCAGTAGCAAATATCGGACGGTAGTGTTATAAGTTCTCTAAATATTCTTAATAGTGCTTCCCGAAAAGAACGCTGTCTTCCCTCCAGGGATTCCCATTTGAGTTTTGTTCGAACCCATCGGTAGCAGATCTAGCAGCTCTCCTCTGAATTGCGTCTATGCCCTTCTCCAATCAGCCGTAGTGCGGAACCCAAACACTCGAGCAGTACTCAAGAACAGGTCGCACCAGCGTCCTATATGCGGCCCCCTTTGCAGGTGAAACACTCTATTCCTAAAATTCTTTCAATTAAAGGAAGTCGACCATTCGCCTTCCCTACCACAGTTTTCACATGATTGTAGCACCTAATATCGCCACGCAACATTGCGCCCAGACATTTAAACGACTTGACTGTGTTATGCTTGACACTAATAATACCGTGTCCACACATTACAGGTTCGTTCTGCCCACTCATCCGCTTAACTTACGTTTTTCCACATTTAGGGCTAGCTGCCATTCATCAAATCAAATGGAAATTTTCTCTAAGTCGTCTTATATTTTCCTACAGTCACTCAATTTCGACACCTTACCGTACACCACGACATCATCATCAAACAACCGCAGACTGCTGCCCATACTGTCCGCCAAATCATTTATGTGTACAGGGTGGTCCATTGATAGTGACCGGGCGAAATATCTCACGAAATAAGCATCAAACGAAAAACCTACAAAGAACGAAACTAGTCTAGCTTGAAGGGGGAAAACAGATGTCGCTATGGTTGGCCCGCTATATGGCGCTGCCATAGGTCAAACGGATATCAACTGTTTCTTTTAAAAATAGGAACCCCCAATCTTTATTACATATTTGTGTAGTACGTAAAGAAATATGAATGTTTTAGTTGGACCACTTTTTTCGCTTTGTGATAAGTGGCGCTGTAATAGTCACAAACGTGTAAGTACGTAATATTACGTAACATTCCGCCAGTGTGGACGATATTTGCTTCGTGTTTCATTACCCGTGTTAAAACGGATAGTTTGCCAATTGCGCAAAAGGTCGATATCGCGTTGATGTATGGCTATTGTGATCAAAATGCCCAACGGGCGTGTGCTATGTATCCTGCTCGGTATCCTGGACGACATCATCCAAGCGTCCGGACCGTTCGCCAGATAGTTACGTTATTTAAGGAAACAGGAAGTGTTCAGCCACAGGTGAAACGTCAACCACGACCTGCAACAAATGATGATGCCCAAGTAGGTGTTTTAGCTGCTGTAGCAGGAAATCCGTACATCAGTAGCAGACAAATTGCGCGAGAATCGGGAATCTCAAAAACGTCGGTGTTGACAATGCTACAACAACATCGATTGCACCCATACCATATTTCTATTCACCAGGAATTGCATGGCGGCGTCTTTGAACGTCGTGTACAGTTCTGCCACTGGACACAAGAGAAATTACGGGACGATGACAGACTTTTTTCACGCGTTCTATTTAGCGACAAAGCGTCATTCACCAACAGCGGTAACGTGAACCGGCATATTATGCACTACTTGGCAATGGATAATCCTCGATGGCTGCGACAAGTGGAACATCAGCGACCTTGGCGGGTTAATGTATGTTGCGGCATTATGGGAGGAAGGATAATTGGCCCCTATTTTATCGATGGTAATCTAAATGGTGCAATGTATGCTGATTTCCTACGTAATGTTCTACCGATGTTACTACAAGATGTTTCACTGCATGGCAGAATGGCGATGTACTTCCAACATGATGGACGTCCGGCACATAGCTCGCGTGCGTTTGAAGCGGTATTGAATAGCGTATTTCATGACAGGTGGACTGGTCGTCGAAGCCCCATACCATGGCCCGCATGTTCACCGGATCTGACGTCCCCGGATTTCTTTATGTGGGGAAAGTTGAAGGATATTTGCCATCATGATCCACCGACAACGCCTGACAACATGCGTTAGCGCATTGTCAATGCATTTGCGAACATTACGGAAGGCGAACACCTCGCTGTTGAAAGGAAAGGAATGTCGTTACACGTATTGCCAAATGTACTGAGATTGACGGACATCATTTTGAGCATTTATTGCATTATTGTGGTATTTACAGGTAATCACGTTGTAACAGCATGCGTTCTCAGAAATGATAAGTTCACAAAGGTATATGTATCACATTAGAACAACTGAAACAAAATGTTCAAACGTACCTAAGTTGTGTATTTTAATTTAAAAAACCTACCTGTTACCAACTGGCTAAAATGGTTCAAATGGCTCTGAGCACTATGGGACTTAATATCTGAGGTCATCAGTCCCCTAGAACTTAGAACTCCTTCACACACATCCATGCCCGAGGCAGGTTTCGAACCTGCGACCGTAGCGGTTGCGTGGTTCCAGACTGTAGCGCCTAGAACCGCTCAGTCACACTGGCCGGCCTGTTACCAACTGTTCGTCTAAAATTGTGAGCCTTATATTTGTGGCTATTACAGCGCCATCTATCACAAAGCTAAAAAAGTGGTCCAACTAAAACATTCATATTTCTTTACGTACTACACGAATATGTAATAAAAATGGGGGTTCCTGTTTAAAAAAAAACGCCGTTTATATACGTTTGACCTATGGCACCGCCATCTCGCGGGCCAACCATAGCGCCATCTGATTTCTCCCTTCAAGCTAGACAAGTTTCGTTCTTTGTAGTTTTTTCGTTTGACGCTTATTTCGTGAGATATTTGGCCTGGTCACCATAAATGGAGCACGCTGTATAGAGAACAACAACGGCCCTATCACACTTCCGTGGGGCACTCCTGACGATGCTCTTGTGTGTGATGAACACGCGGCGCCGAGGACAACATACTGGTTCGTAAATAATTTAACAAGTCGTCGAACTACTCTTATAGCTGTGAACTTATTCCATATCATCGTTACTTCGTTAACAACCTTCAGTGGGCACCGTGTTAAATGCATTCCGGAAATTAGGAATATGAAATCTGTCTGTTGCCGTTGATCCAT